>NC_042494.1:169575958-169611926 GCF_005508785.2 Acyrthosiphon pisum | reverse complement strand
AGCTAAGTAAAATTATTTGCACTAAATAAATTCATAAGGTACAATATAAATACAAACAGTTATAAATACTTTTATATTAATGAATTTATGAAATTACATAGTCAATTTTTGATATTACAACTTTTGAAATTTAAGTGCTTATTTTTACTTAGCGATGTTTTTACACGGAGTGTTTTTGATGAGATATCACTCATTTTCTTAATTACAATTTTAGATATATGTAATTCTTTTCAAGCGGTGATGAAATGTATTGGTTTGGGAGAGGGGAGGTATATTATTATATAATTTAAGTTTTAATTATTTTATTTTATTTTATGATTTTATTTGATGATTATACGCCCGGAAGAGCATTTAGTTAACAAAAAAATAGTAAAGTAGATAAATTACATAAGTAGAACGTAAATTGATACAATTATATATAGATAACAGATAAAAAAGTAAAGTGGTAGGACTAAGGTTGGTTTAATAGGTGTAACAATATGACCGTTGTGACCATACGAGGTGAGATGGGTAGGGATAGAGAAAAGATAATGGTGCCTAGTAGAGTAGGAGGGAACGCGAAATCAAACAGTGGCTAGTAAGTCGGGGGAGTCGATGGTACCATTGAGTAGAGATGTGATGAACATGAGATCTGCGTGTTTACGGTGAGATGCCAGAGTTGGGATATTGAGAGTGGAGCGGATAACGGTATAATCATGAGGTGTGTGTTCAATATTTAGTAAAAAGGCAATAAAAGATAGGAAATACATTTGTACTCGTTCACGGCGCAATTGATCACAGGCCAGATATGGAAACCAAACGACCGATCCATACTCGAGAATGGAACGGACAAGGCTGAAGTAGAGGGCACGGAGGCAGGTGGCGAAGGTAAAAAAGGTTGTGTTTCGTTTGATGAATCCGAGGATCTTCAGGCTCTTCCCAACAGTAACATTTAAGTGGTGTTTGAAGGAGAGGGTGGGCGATAGATAGAAGCCTAAGTCTTTGATAAGATGGACGCGTAAGAGTGTGGAGCTACCAAGGTGGTATGAGTGTAGTATGGGGCTACGTTTCCTACAGAAAGTCATAGCGTAACATTTGTCCAAGTTGAAGGGCAGGTTAAGGTGACGCGTCCAATCGAAGAAGTCATCCAGTTCGGCTTGCAATAAAAGGCAGTCTGCTGCCTAGATTATTGCTGGAGAACGATTATATATACGGCTTTAGCACCACGTGGCCACCGGTCGTAATAAATATTAGAATCATTGCATCTAACCCATTTATTAAAAAATCGGATAATGCATGCATAATGAGCTGATGCCATTGAATTACCATGGTGGAAAATCACCGAGTGTAGTTTATACATGCTGCCATCAATACTTATTTTTTCATTCGGTAATGCATTCATGACTAAGTCGGTGATTTTTGTTGGTTGAATATGACCATAGCTGTATTTGTGAATTCGTTTTAAATTGATTAGGTAATACTTTATAAATTGGATCTAAAAAGTATTGTTTAGAATGCTTGCAGTGATGTGATTTACCTAGAATAGAAATCAAGAATTCAAAATTCAAATGGTGATCATCGGGTATAGCTACCGAATGATTAATATTATTTTTAACAGTTTTTCTTAATAAATTAACGTGATTTTTGTAATACTTAATATTACTTTTTCGGCAAAGCAAAGCCCACTTCATACATTTTTCTGTAATCGTTCTCGCTTTATAAAGGGGACATTTTAAAGACCTCATAACTTTGTTGGTCCACTTTTCTGTTGATCCTTTAAACAGAAATAATTTTGTGCTATTAGACCTCAATTGTTTTTTAGACAATTTACTCTGCTTTTTGTTTTTAACATGTTGATCTGTCGATTCATTAGAAATAATTAATTTTGCTCTTTTAGAACTCAATTGTTTTTTAGACAATTTATTCTGTATTATTTTTTCAATATTATGCTGTTTATTTACAACCAAATTACACTCTGATTTACGATTTACCGTATATAGAATGCGACATTTAAGAAGAGCTACTTCTTCTGTCTTTGTATTTACTCGCTATTTCACGTTTTTTAATTTTTTTTTTTATAAGCATTGGACACCATGTTATGCTATTAACTTTTTCACACTTTAAAATACACAAAATTGCGAATTATTCACCGCAATACGCCCTTGTTACCATAATTTCAACGAACGCCGTGAAAATAGTTAGGTTAGGTTAGTAACGCACACAACACGCGGTAGACGTAGACGTCAAAGCAAACGCAACTACGCAAGGCGGATGTAAGACATTAATGTACAACGGGCACCACTATTGTATAGTACTGTCGGTTATCAAATGTTTCGTTTCACATTTACACTCATACACAAAAGACGTTAACCCGTTGCATGGAGAGGGAAATTCAGACGGCCAGATAGTTCAATGCATCGCCGTGACGACAGATTAAGCAACGAGTGATTGCAACCGACGAGTGGAAGGGGAAAAATGGGCGGCCAGCACAAACATATATTATTATACATTGTGGAATTGATGAAAAAATAGCGTTTTGCTTAATCATTATGTTAATACTTTAGCATGTAACTAAGGCTGTAATACTCCAATAAACTTTAAATTTTCACAGGATCATCTACACACCAAACTGAGCTATTCTTGAAAGTTTCAAGTCAATTGGTTTATTAGTTTAGGCTACAGGGTAGTCGAAATGATTTTCGTAAAATAACATTGGTTAAATATAAGTTGGTTCTCTCGTGTAATATTATATATATATATACACCGTCGTCGCGCGCTAGTTTCTTTCTTTTTTTACTTAGCTCTGCGCCGCGACCGCGGCGTTGGATTAAAACTTTATAAGAAATCATAGTTATTGTTCGTATAGCTACAAACAACGCTCATCAATGTTACTTAAAGAATAATACAATACTATAGATTTCTGAGTAGGCAGGTAAAATTCAACACTTAGTTGTTTAAAATTTAACAACTAAGTAAACTTTTGATGGCCCCGTAAATAATGTAGAAAACATGATAACATAAAAACATTGTGTGTGCAGAGCTGCATATTGTGTTTTTTAGGAAATTGCGTGTTATAAAATAACTGGGCCTCAATATTAAAATGGTATAATATTTGTGAAATAAAATAAAAAAATAATAGGTAAATGAAATAGATTTAAATCTAAAAAGAATAATGAACTTTAAGATATAACGTACAATTATTTTATATTATTCTTAATATTCTACTATTATTTTTACAAAACATTATTAGATAATTTATTTAAATCAAATTATTATAGGTAATCCTACTAGCGCTAAAACTGTTTATAAGGAATATAACCTTTTAAACTTTTAATAGACAATATGTGAAGCGTATATCACAAGGTATATAATCCACCTGTGGTTCGTAGCGTTCGTATCGTAGGTAAGCGAAGAATGGAAAATATAGATTGTAGTTGGCCTCTGAGACTCACTGAATGTGGGTTCCGATTTTGGAGGTATAGTAGTTTACATTTTAAAAGTCTAGCCTGTCGGTTAAAAGTCCAAAGTTTGATAGGGATTTGTTATAAGGATTAGTGGTATGGATTGGAGATAAGACCTGCGCTTTGATAGGTACGTTTAAAAATTTGAGTGTCTAGCAATCCGTAACGACCGTTGTAAATTGATAGGCTGGACACAGTTTCCTGCTGTCTGTCCACTGCTTTTGGATGTTACAAAGTGTAGAGTCGACCGCTGTATTTGAATGTTTAGTTATCAGCCATTACCAGTTTATGTCGATAGCTGACTTGCAAATAAGCCACATAGGCAGGCAATGCGACTTTGTCGGATAGCGGACGGTATGCAAACCCTATATTATCAAGTTCAAAAGGTTTGAATCTGCCACTATCGTTGCAAAGTGTCTAGCTATCATTCATCACTGGTGTAAGGTGATAACAGACAGAGAAAGCCACAAACGGCGTATTGGATACGTGGATACTGCCATCGTTTGTATGGTGCTTTTGGTTGTTAAAAAGTGTAGAGTCGATGCTGTATTGGATTGTCGAACTATCAGTCATTAAATCACATAGGTATAGACAATCCGAATGCGTCAGATCGCGGACAATATGCGATGTCTATATTATTACCAGGTATGCAATCAACCTGCGGTGGATTTCTGACCTCGTTAGTTGCGTAGGGTAAGTGCAGAATGGAAAATATAGTTTCTGGTGGGCTTATATGAGACTCGCTGAAATGTTCGCGGTCTAGTCACTTATATAGGTCACATCTGACTATGATGGTTGTTTAAAATATATATAAGTCGCATCTGACTATGATGGTTGGTTAAAAACTTAAAACAACGTACTCAACAGTTTATAGTGGTGTTCATTTTTACGACGCTGATAAGGATTTGTGATAACTTGGAGGTTTTTTATGGACTCTTTCGAAGGGGGTGATGTTTGAATTTTGAGTTTGAGCGTCTGACCATCTGTCAAGAATGTTGTAAATTGATTCCTAAACTGTCTGTCCGGTGCTTTTTTGAAAGTCGAAAAGAATAGAGGGGCTTGTTTGATTGTCTAGCTATCAGTCATCACCGTTGTATTTCGATAGTTGACTTGTAACTTGTGACTTCGTTGGATATAGCGCACTATATTACCTGATATGCAATCCACCTGCAGTGGATTGCAGACCCCGCTTGTTGCGTAGATACCTACGTCGACAACTTCACGGACAATTTAGTTTTAAATTTATATCAATTAACATACATATAAAACTATATTATAGTAATAATTACTTATTATTAATATAGTGGATCTTGACAATATTCAATAAATTATATTATATTGACTTTTTTTAGATGCCTTCTAAACAATTTAAGTTGATTTTATAAAATTACGTGTAAATAATATTATAATTAGTGTTTTTTAATAAAATTTGTTTTATTTTTAAATAAGTTTTATATTTACATATAATTGTCATAAATTACCTTCTAACTGTATGGTACCTGGATGTATACCTAACCTTTGGAATTATACATTAAAAATGGTATTCAAAATTTTTAAATATTTTGATGTTTAAATGATACAAGTAGGTATACAATATTATACATGTATATTGTATATTATATACCTACTGTATTTATACATTAGAATTTAAAACAAATTAAAAAACTTAAAAAAATGTGTTTTTATTTGTGTTAAAAATAATTTCAATGTTTCACGTTTTTTTTAAATAGGTATTTCACCATATAGTGAAATATTTCATACTTCCAACGCTAATTATAATACATACTCATAATAGTGAGTAAAATAATATATTTACAATTTTTCAATATTATTCACTTCCGGTCACTACATCAAAACACCTTAACTTACCTACTAACTTTACCATTGTTGCTTTCTACATATTATATATACATAATATCATTTTTGTAGAAGCTAGGTATATTACGATTATTATAGGTATCTCGTGGGTACTGATAATAGGGAAATGCTAATTTATAATATTATAAACTTTTAAATTAATATAATGTACTCATGGCGTGTCTATCAAAAATATTCTAATTAAAACATTTAAACCAATACTATATATAACATGCCTATTATTTAAAATTGACAGATTGTAAACTACAAAATAATATTGATTTTATATATTTTTGAATTATTTTGATTAGTTACATTGACAAATTATAAGCAACCTCGTATTAAATATCCACATTTTTGGAAATAATGAATATTTTTTTATTGACATTCATACAAAAACGATTTAAGAAATATCAAATGTCTATAATATTTAGTTCAAAAATAGTGAAAAAGCGGTGAAAAATGTTACTATTATGTACCTACATTAAATGCTAATATAAACATGATATTGTGAACATGAGATAAGTATCTACGGTTAGTCGATTTTGAAAATATAAAAATTTTGCTCGTTTTATTCATTTTAATTTTTCGTTAAATTGTTGCTAGTTCACTGCGGATATTATGTAGAACACACGACAACATTCAAACTGTGTGCACAACTGTTGAACTGTACACTTTTAATTGTCTATTTCGTATGTAAACACTAAAGGTACTACCTACCTACCTACGTATAGGTACTACAATTTGAATTTATGGATTTTATATAAGCATCTATTTTTTTTGCATAATAAAATTAAAATGAAATCCATTCAGTGGGTTTAAATTCAAAAAATGGAAATTTAATCGGATATAGGTAACCACTCGAAAATATAATTACCGAAAATTTGTAGGAAGAAAACGATTAAGCCGTTGGAATAGTAAAAACGAATAAATATTTTCCTAGTACCTATACCGATATTTAATATCAAGGATGGACATTAACGGTTTATGTTAAAATGTTTATTTAATTTTAAATTTTTATCCTCACTAGTTGCTTTTGGCTTTTCATTAATTTAACTGTTAACTTTCTAAATTCCGTTATTTAACGGAAAACAACAAATTAATTTTTCATTTATAGAAGTAAAATGAGTTAGTTTATATTTTATTATATTTCACTCTTTCAGTCTTTTTCGTTTTCATGTCAAAAAATATTTACCGTGACTTGTTTAAAGTTAAAAATGTAGGTTTATCATTCGAATCTAACTTATATGGAAATACTGTGTTATGTATAAACACTTTAGTCTAAAATATAGTTTTGTGTTAGAAAACAATTAAGTACCCTAGCGTTGTATGAACAAATTAACTCTTTTTTAACCCAATAAAAAGTTAAAGAAAAGTGTGCATTAACTTTTAACTCAAGTGAGTTAAAAAAAATCATGAACTTGTCCTGCCTTGTTAAATATCATGTGCACATTAACTTGTGTTGAAATTAATACTTCATTAAAATACCATGCAGTACTTATCAAACGTTTAGTCATGTAGATTCTTTATTGTTTAATTTAATATATTTTAACTAACTAAAGATCATAATTTATTTTTATATTATAATTTGATTCGCACATTTTCATGATTGATTTTAATTCTCATTTTAATTGATGATTTTTGTCAACATTTTAATTTCAAATTCTCATAAAATAATATTATACAAATATATTAAAATTTTTGCGTATAAAATTTTATAAGAAACCTTATATTTAATTGTTTAGGTACCACCGAATAGTTTCATAGAAATTTAATGATAAAACGGTTGTGAGCCATTACTAAAATATTATAAATAATAATCATAATATTATGATGTAGCCCGTTTCCATTATCCATCTTGTCGTTTTTGCAGCCTTGGGTACGAGAAGCCGGCATGCAGCTCATAGTAAAAGATACCGCGGTACACTGCGGTGACCGTAGTGATTTGGGGACGGAACCGGGGGTAACCACAGTCACACCTATGCCGGGTTGCATAAACGATCGACATGTAGTTATCGGTTCGTTTATAATACAGAAATCGGATCGATAAGAATATTGTCTGTTACATAAACGATTTTTTATCTTTTATCGGTCCGATAAATATGCCGTAATGGGTTCGATCAACTTACTGAAGGCCCGATTTTGGTTCGATAATTAATATTAAAATACATAAATATAACTTTATTGAATTTATAATAGTGTTTTATCATAAATTCATATCACGGTTTCATATAAACGATTTTAATCAAGAGTTGGAAGTCGAAACAACTGTTCGTATTTCTTTACCTGACGTCAAAGAGTCCACGGATCTTCACGCAATATAAGTACAGTTATTGTTAATGTTAACAACGGCTTTTATAGTTTTATAAAATACTATGTTGGGGACGAGGTGGCCGAGCGGTCTAACGCGTCGGCTGCGGCGCTGCCGGTCGCGGTTTCGATTCCGGGCGGCATTTTTCTCCGGGCAAGTCACGGTGTCCGGAGAACAAGTGACGCCATCCCCCACTCCGGGGCATGGCAGAAACCTACGGGTGCCCCATTCGAAATTCTGCCAAAATACAAACACGTGTAACACTCACCTACCGTTCTAAAACTTACTGTTCTACGCCTCTCCCAATGGCCTAAGTTGGCGCGTGATAAAAAAAAAAAAAAAAAAAAAAAACCGTTATTCTTAATTTATTTATGGTTTTTTTTTTGCCCTGAATATGGCTTTCTATAAATATGTTTATATAATATGTATGGTAGTATCGTAAAATAATAAAGGTACATAGTTATTATAACATTATTATTTACTTTATGGTTATTTATTCTAAGGTAGTATGGAGTGACCTTTTTTTTTAAACTTTGGCGGGCTGGTCTCGAGCGGTCCGTTTCGGCGATAAAAGCGTTCCTAACATCATGCCTTACCGCCAAGCTTACAACATCAATCAGTCCACCACCAAATGTAAACAATTAAAGTGCAGGGGCGAGTGTCACTATTCTATAATATTCTATGGTTGATCTAATGTACCTAACATCAAACATATTGATAATTGTTGCACTTTGTACCTGGTTAATTAAATGTCCTATTTTACCTATAGCCTTTCTGTAGCTATCTGCTTCATCCTCACCGCGCTACATTAAGTTTCAATGTTTTTTTTTTGTTCAGAATTCAGATCATACTATCACACATAAACAATAACCAGATCAGCTGATCGAGCGTCATTTCCACTTTCAATAATATTATTGTTCTGTGATTGTTAATAATAATTATCATTCCATCATATTATTATCAATTATTATTCCACACATCAAATAAACCCATACGGCTTTCTCATTGCAGTTTCTCAGTTCATCTCACACATTTGGTGCAAAAATTTAAATAAATAAATGTAATACTTAATAAATATATATGTTTTACCATCTGATTTTCTAGAATTTAACTCGTGTAGTATTGATTTTAAATGTTAAAAAGAGAAACAAACATGTTTAGAGTTATTAGATTAACGTAATTTGCTTTTGTCAATATGACAAAATACTTCAAGTATTAATAAATTGCATGTCGTTTGAATTGGAATTAGAAGACAACTCAGATACATTTAAGAAAATTAGATTATGACTTTTTGCTTGTCTATCAAGTATTTAAGAAAATACATGCTCCGGAGTATATTCGATAATACTAGCGGGTTTGCCTTCTAAGGCAGATATATTTTCAGATTCCAGTTTTTCTATTTTGGACTTCAGTACTTTATTCTCGATCTAGGACATCTTGGCGTGGCCACTTTGGCGTAAACCAATTTGGCGTATAGTTATTTCGGCGTAAGACTATTTTGGCGTTTTGGACTAATATGATTAGTACCTATACAAGTAATATAATAAATAATAAATAATAATATAATAATCATGTATAATAATTAATAGAGTAGGTTGAGTAAAAAATCAATTGATATAAATGTATTAGGTAATAAAAAAGTTATTTACTTTAGGTTAGGTTAGTTCATATAAATAAAAAATATAAATATAAATGTATATAAATAAAATGTAATTGACTTTGAAAGTTTTAGTAACAACTTATATTTTGAGCTATTCCCCTTAAAAAACTAAGCATGTTGCGATTGTTGTAATCTTCTAAAATTTTAAAAATTCTTTTGTCGACATCTATACATTTTTTTTTCTTTTTCGGAGGACTATTTCCAGCTTCTAGATGTTGATAAAATGTATCACGTCCTGACTGAACTTTTCTTAAGTTTGTAATAAATGTCCACAATGTTGGATGTTGTACACCCATTTGTAAATTCAGTCGTCTATTGGCTGCTTCAGCGTGGTTATTTGTCCTGTCTTCTTTATTTAATACCCGTTCATGAACGTTCCACAATACAGGTGGAAATCGAGCAGGGCGTCGCCGATTTCTTATTGTTCTACCAACATAGAATTCTTCAAGCCAATCTAAAAGAGGTAACACCTCTGGAGGTATGTGTTCGGTTAGTGCCTCTATTGCTGTGTCTAAATCATTAATTTTAACAAATGCCAATGCTAAGACCATTTTTACCCCTATAAAAAATTCTGCATTATTTTTGTACTTTGACATTAAATCTAATTCACACATTTTCAACCTAAAGTTTTTTGATAGGTGAAATAGGCAACCAAATATACTTTAACCTCAGGAAATATATTTTGAAAAGCTTTAATAGCCGCTTGTTCGAAGTCGCATGCTATTGAAATCGGTTTTAGCCCGGGTTTTATGTTTATAATTATTTGTAATAACTGTTCATATGTTTGTTTTTTTTTGTCTGGTAAAAGCGCATAAAGCAGAGGATGTACACCGTTCATATATTTTGCCTATATTACATAAATTTGAGAAAAAAGTGATGGTGACACTTTGAAAGTATCATCTGCATACCAACTAGTAGATTCAGCTAATATTTCTAAGCTCCGATAACGACCAAATATTAAAATCCTATTTTCACCTGGCCCGCTGTCATGTAGTAAAAATTGTTCCACAATACCCTCTGATGGCGAATAAGTTTTAAATTCATCAGGTATCACAAGTGTCATCAAGTCTTTTGGTGCATCCGGGGCTGCTTGTATTTCACGACGTATTCTCCTGATTTGTTTTTTTATGGCTCCGTCTGCTGCTAACGCTCCCTTAAAAATATAGACATAGGCAACATAATGTAACTGTAAATTTTCTTATTTTTGTCGCAACCACGGAAATAACACATGCGGGTGCGACCTATTCTTATCCTTAAACCTATAATAATTAACCTATAATCATTAAACGATTAACCGATTAAACGATTGTACGATTGAACCCAATCAACTGTGACAAATTGATGGTCATAAATTGTACACTATACTGTATATACAATATGTCAATAGATATACAGTAGAACGTAGATTATCTAACCAAAAATAAAAATTATGTACCTTAGCCGCTTGTGAAATCCCACTGGTACATTCATTTATTACGCTCGACGTTGGTTCTAGAGTGTCTTTAGCTCGTTGTTTCATATTTGTAATTGCTACATTTGCTTCAATCAAAGCTGCCTCTGAATCATGGCAATGATCATTTAGAATCTTTAACACCTATAATATTTTCCATATTATTATTTAAATAACTATTAATTAAAACATATATACATACATTTATTGAATAGTAAAAATATTTTTACCTTGGACGTTTCAGTTGACGTATGAATACGACAAGGACAATCATTTTTGTATCGGCATCTCCAAAATTTTTTTGTTTTATTAAAATTATATGCGTCAAATGTGTACATATATCCATCGTGGGTGTATATTTCTCGACCGCGAATGCTCTTTACTTGAGCCATTGTCGATTACAACTGATTAGGTGAATATACCTCGACCTCGAATGATCTTTATTTGAGCCATTGTCGATTACAACTGATTAGTAAATATTAAATTTTATGACAACTGATTACTGATAACTGATTACCCGCAACATACACGCACAGACGACAGATAGTAAATATAATAATATAATATTAAATATTATATTACGCCAAAATCTAACGCCAAAATAGTCTTACGCCAAAATAGTTTTACGCCAAAATAGTCATACGCCAGAATGGTTTACGCCAAAGTGGCAACGCCAATACGTCCACGCCAAGATGGCCACGCCAAAATGTCCGGGTCCGCTTTATTCTCTTCAAAAAAATATATCATAGGTATCCAACTTACCTTCAAAATCTAAATGTTTCTTGTCTTGATTTTTTTTTTCATCGTGGATTAAATTGGCCGAAGTTATAAGATTATTTTGGGTAGTTTTCATATTATTGATTATTTTCATAATTTCATCAAGTTTTTTACTAGTAGAAATAATAAAAACATTTTTATCATCACCTATGATTAGGAATAGAGACATAGAAGGTATTTATGTATATTGTATACAATATTAAAAATATATTAACAACTAACGACAGATTTTTTGTACGTAATACGAACGAATTATGATAATGCGACGAACGCTTGTAAGCAACTGATAATAACTTGGAAATTGCAATTTTTAAACAAATAAGTATGTATTATTCAATTATTGGTTAAAACAATTTTATTCACAATAATCAAGTATATATTTAAATTTTAAGCAACTGTAATTATAATCGATTATCTATACCTAATTTTATTACATAAAATTAAGATTAAATATAAGTATAATAACTATAATTCTATATATAATCTTGTTATTGTATTATGTATCAATATTTTTATCAATTAACAAACAATTTACGGGCAATGCCCCTTGAATACATAGTAGGTATTTGATTATAGCACTAGGTAGTAGAGATAATAACAAAGGTAATATAATTCTAAATTATAACAAACAAAATCATTTAGTTATCTAAGCAAAGAGAAAAATTATTGAAAAGAAAGAGAGGTGATCTTCAATGTCACCTCGACTACTTGGTTTTTAATGTAATTGCTTTTGTATTGGAGGAAATGAAATGGAAATATGTGTACGGATAGACTATTGTAGAAATTTAAAACTTATAAGAAATAAGAGAGCAGGACACTTTATAGCATTAACTAAAGGATCTATTAGGAAACTATTGCTTAAAATTCATCTACGGTTAGCTGATGAGTCTATTTCATAAATACTTAGTTCTATTTAGCTACTTGAAACACTACCAGCTCCACTGTTCATCTATGTCTTCTGCTATTCCCAAGGATTCTTAAATCCTTTAGTTTTAGCACACCATTCTCTGTGATCTTGAAACACTTTGCAAACAATATTTATTTTTTTAAATCATTATTTTTTCTTATTTTTTGTTACTTCAATTAAAATTTATTTATATGCGAAGAAAACAGACTAATCAACTAAAAGTCTAAAACTAGTCTTAGACATTTTTATATACGTCAATGTGTATGGCACAATTTTAGAATAAGTTACCTCTTGTCCCACTAAGCCGGTGTAATGAGGATACTATGTCATATAAGGGAGCCCTTTACCGGATAAAGACACAATTTTCGAATATTATGTTGAACCTCCAAGCAAGACTATTAAACGTTAAAATTTAGTGACACATCTCTACATTTTTTGAAATTTTGAATTTAAAAATGTATCAATAATTATCAATAATACTTTTAAAATATAAGACTAGGTATGTAGGAAAATAAACGACGGGGTTACACACATTTTATTAAAAATTCAAATTAATATACTGTCGTGCTTAATCATTATTAAACTGATTATGGTCAAATATTCGGGACTTCAAACTTCTAACTGTTTGTATTTCGAAAATACTGAGCTGAATAATTGTGTGGATATGATTATGTTATAAAATGTATTTTTACAATAGCTTAAAATCAATTTAAATATTTAGTAAATATCATTGATTATAGGTTCCCACGTATAATGATTTTTAATAACAATAAAATAATCAACATCGTTATACTCGTATAAGATAAAAAAGGGTTAGGTTAGTATAGTATAATTAAGGTTATCCATATCTGGAGATACGCGCATATCATAACACATCCCACACAATGATCCTGGCACATGTCTTCTATTTGTATGAAATAATTCAACTTATTATTTTTAACAATAACCTTGGGGGGCGTGTTGGTGAGACGTCACCCCAGCCTAAAGATGACTCAAAATCAGAAGTTTACCAATAATATCAAAAACAAATTATCATAAAAATATTGTGAATATATATTTTTGATTTTTTTGAAAAACTGCTATAAAAAATTATGAGGAACATTGTATTATATTTTCAAGACTTTTGACCTACTCTAAGTAAAATAATTAACTTTGATGAAATATATATTGATAGAAATATCAAATACCATGATTATTATGAAAATATAAAATATACAAAATACGTCATAGTAACATTATAATATTATGCTGAGAGACGGTCTTCGCTCAGAATTTTTATTGTATGCAATATGTTACTGCCGCAAGACAGCGGAAAATAACTCTCGACGACACGTGAAACAGTTGACAGCCTATTTGTTTTATTACTTTATGTCCACCATTGAAATCTATACGTAGTAAGTACAAAGTATTACAGTCTTTTTAAGGTAATTTTAATCATTGTTTTCTGCTAATTACGGCCTGGACATATTCGGTGGTTTATTTAAAAATGAAAATTAACCTGTGTCTAGCATTGTCGTTAAATAGCTCGTTGATTTATTTAATTAGGTAAATATTAAATGCGATAAACTATGCTACCACGGGATTGCATTATTTGCACTGATGGACCAAGTTATCGCTGTAATTCCATGAGTGAAATAAATGTATAATAACTCATAAATATTATCTAATTATATTCAATAATGATTAGGATAATTAGGCAATGAGTAATGACTAATGAGTAAATATACTTTTTAAATACTAGCTGGAATTACTCGGCCATCGCCTGGGCCATTACTCAATTATCTATACGGATAGAATTGTATAGTTTTATTTATTGCCAAGTAGTTGTTAATTATAATATAAATTATTATTTTCTTTACCAAGAAGGACAAGACAGAAATTAAGTCTAGAAATCGTATAGACGTTTTAAGGTTGAACTATGACACATTTCATCACAAATCAATAGTTAAAATAAATGCAATATTGGAAGAGATTCATCAAGTAAAAAAAGATTTAAAAAACATGAAGATTTGAAGGAAGAAATTGATAATGAGATGTTGACAAATCAGTAAAAATTAATAAACAAATAGTAAATAATTATCGTACATAACTACGATCTAAAAGAGGCTAGAAATGTTTTTATAAATCAAGCATTTCCCTATGATCCTACTAATATTTATGATTATAATTATCGGATTTCGATTGGTCTCATGAACAAAAAATGTATTCATCGCCAAGCAATAAATTTTAAAGATGAATCCAATGGTATGTGTTGTGAAAATGGTTAAATTGTTATTGGTATTTTTCGCTTTTCTGTGAAATATAATTTTTCTGATGGAAAATGTCATAGATTTAGTAAAAATTGTCTCTAACTATATTGGTGATTATTCTTTTCTCGATTATTTCTTGCATCTAAAAGAAAATTGCATGAGTTTAATTGGACGTATTAAAATATTCGTGAGATTTACCATGTTTCTATTGGGAATTTGTCATTGATTATTTACTCCTTTTTGGTATATATCGATTCTTCAGATAGAAATGTCACGAAATTATTAGAAGTTTAAAAGATTCTATTTGAAATAACATGGAATTAATGAAAAATTCCAAGGATTTGAAGGAATATTTATGCTTTTCTCTGAAATATCAATCCCTTAATGTGTTATATCTTGCAACTACAATCAAATGTTAAGTGTTTAATAGGATATATCATAGATTTGTATTAAGAATTTTCTAATATTAATTTCTTATATTGGAGATAATGCTTTTCTAGAATATGTCTTGCATGTAATGGGAAATTGCAATAGTTTAATCAGAAGTATCAAAGCTTTTATGAGATTTCCCATGTTTTTTTTTTATAGAATCTGTATTATTTTCTGTGAAACATGAAGAATCTACTGAAACTCATGAGAAGTGTACATTATTCTATTTGAAATTTCATTGGTTTACTTGAAATTCCAAGGATTTTATGGGAAACTGGTTATTAAATCATCTAATTGGATATGTCATAGATTTAATAATAATTAAAAAGTGTTTATTAGAAATATATGTGAATCTCTGAAATATCAATCCTCTGTAATGTATGTTATCTTGCTTCTAATATCAAATGTCATGTATTTAATGTGAGATATCACAGATTTTTTACTAAGAATTGTCCGTTATTATATTGGAGATTATGCTATTCTGGAACATTTCGATGATTGGGACATGTTATGATTTTGAGAGAAATGTTAAGGATCTTATTGAAAATGTATGCTTTTTTGGGAAAAATCAATCCTCCAATAGATTTATGAGAAGTTAAATGACTATTTGAAATCTCATGGATTTAATGAACATGCGCGTTAATCCTGGCTTTTTGTAACGAAAGTGTATCGTTACATGCTGATGTAACATGCTGTGTTTTTCATGTAGTTACTGACCTTCATGAGACCCGTATAAATATGTAGGTATGGCAAATTGCAAATACTTATTTGGAGTGGTTCACGGTATCTTGCATTTGATATTAGTTATATAGACTATTAATCCGTTAGAGAGTGCCACTAGTTACGAAGTGGCTCACTGTTACGCATCCGGCAGTGCAGCGCGTAAGTCCCGAGTTTAAATCCCATGTCCTCCGTACTTTTTCAATTAATTCTCGTTATCACATCCAAGACCTACCACAGTACTTGAAAGCTGAACCACGTTCTACCTTTTCTTTCTATTTTCTATTGTGTACGACAGACTTTTACCGAAACCACCCAGTCAGTAGACTAATTTGTATTGCCATCAAAGATCCGTCTTTTAATTTTTAAGTTGTCATGTAATGTATTATTTCTCTCTCTTATTATTTTGTTTTTCCAATTATATGACTTGTTTTATATACTTTAATTACATTTTCGCAATGTACAACGAATTATGATATTTTATTATTGAAATGAAAATTAGTAAAATATCATTATTAATTTTTTTGCAAAAAAATACGTACCACTCGTCATTTCCTCTATAACCTTTATCTGATATTCATAGTATTTTTTTTTAAAATCTAAAACAATAAATTTTTTAAATTAAAATAATGTTGTACTATGATAAGTGACAGTAGGGAAAGTGGACAACTTTTTTAGTTCAGTTAAATAATATTTTAACAATATCAAATAATTTTTATCAACTAATTATTTATTTAGTACCAAAATAATATTAAAATATCACAATATTATGATAATTTTAACATAATAATTACGATTTTTGTACTGAGATATTTCTTTAAAAATGATAATGAAAAAAGCAGAAGCATAATCATAATTGACAAATTCCCGACAGATGGAAGTTTTTCAACCATCTTATCATATGCGGATAGAGAGCTAATAATATGAAGTATATAAATATATTGATCTTAAGATAAATAAACAAAAACAAGACTAATCGCATGCTGAAGGTTAAGTGCACAGCACAGTTTCAAAATTTAACCGGTTATCAGTCCGCTTTTGAACAATCGATAATTTTTAACACCTAAGTATTAACATAAATAATAAAACAATATCTACAGAAAATTAATTATTACGTTTCTTAAAATTAAAAATAGCTATTCAAGTATCATTAAATTATGAATTATAATGAAAATGTTTTTTAAATTTCAACTAGAAAAATGATCTAAAAATAAATTACCTGGTAACTTATTTATGATATCTGTAACAAAATAAAAATACGTTATTAATGTACGACGCTTGGAACTATACGTTAGGTAACGTTTTAATAATAACTATACATTGTAGGTATATTACAATATTATACAAGAAACTTACAATCTCTTGTTTCTTTATAATAAGTTCCTAAAAAATAAAAAAATATACCTAGTATTAATAACAATAATATATTTTTAAAGTCTCCTTTACAACACGTTATAAATTAGATGATTTTATATCATTTTTTCTGCCGAGTGAAAATTAAAAACCTGTTTGTATGTACCTAGGTTAATAAATAATAGAACATAAAAAATTCACAAGCTTATCATTATTTTATTGGTATTCAATGATACATTTCAAAAACGGACATCTATAAAATCATAATTTATTAAAATAATATTTATTTAGGAATAATAGAAATAGAAATAAGATTTTCTTCTTATTATATCTTAATAACTTTCATTTCTGAAATTGGTAGAGTAATGACGTGCTAGATGTCCTGGTTGTAAATGTATAATAATTGTGTAAATTACAATATAGCGGTGAACATGTATAAGGTTAAGTTAGGTTAGGTTAGTTTAGGTTAGGGGACGATCCCCGGTGTAGGCCACTCAGGGCACCAAGACAGCTAAGAATCGGGCTGAAATGGAAAAGGCTCAGTGGAAGGTTGCCATCTGAACCGTTAGAGTGTATTGCAACGTCTCCACCGAGACGTCTTCGATTCTCCCCTCTATGGTCCCGGCCAACTTATTGGCCAACGAGAGGGTAAAGATTCGCTGTCCACTTGACGACCAAGACGAAATATGCTCAACTGCAGGAATGCGATGACAGGAGAGGATCATCTCCGTAACATCCTGGCAAGCTCGATGGGACCAATGCAGACTGACCACAGTGACATGGACTCACCTGCTGATCCCAGATGTCAAACGCTGGTCGGAAAAGCCCCCACTCTATATAACGTACCGACTCACCCAAGTCCTCTCGGGACACGGGTGTTTCAAAACGTACTTGTTGAAATACAACTGGAGAGAGGACAGCTATTTCGTGTGCTGCGTCGACCTGAACGACACTCCGGAACACACGATCTTTGTCTGCCCGAGATGGGAGGACGAGTGCTGCCGCATGATTGAGATTCTAAGAAGGCCTCCCGCCACCGGAGACGTCGAAGAAATTCTGTGCGGCCCTCGTTCACACAACCTACCGGAAGAGCCGTCAGCCCGAATGATGCTGCTGGAACAGACAGCAATAAACAGACAGAAGATTATGGAGATGTTAGAAACCATAAATTCCACCAAATAAGCTGATAAACGAGAAGAGCAGCTCTACGACTAACTCACGATGAAGAACGTTCAGCTTTTACCCCAAATTTCGTCAGCAAAACGTCGGAGGTGTCACTGACCACGTTCTACGTCCCCCACCTGTGTCACCACGGAAGAACAACGATCACGGCATTGTGGGATTTCTGAGAATGATTTCCAGAACGTGAATCCCAGGGCGGCGAACTCTGGTCGGTTCCAGACAACACCGAACACCAATACAAAAATATAAATGTAAAATGTGGGGGATTATCCCATCACCCTCATTTTGGCCATTTGCTGGTGTGTGTATTGATTATCAATAAATTATGGTGGCGTCGCGGAAGAATGCGAAAGCAGTCCCCACGGCGTCGTCGGTTAAAACTTAGAAAAAAAAAGTTAGGTTGACGAAGACAGGGTCGAGGTCATTCGAGCTGAGGTTTCAAAATATTGACCAGTGGATGGATATGGAGGAAGTGGTCGATGCTGTGGCATCTGCAACTGGGGCTAAACGCAAGGTCCTGCGGGAAATAAGCCTGAGAAAGCGTTATGGAAGGTCACATACTGCACTTATTCTAGCTTCATCAGCACTAAGTCGCAAATTGCTATCACATATGCTAAGGCTATGCATGGGCATAGTCAAATGCAGGGTGAGACCATGCGACCAAAGGACCAGATGTTTCCACTACTTGTCGTTCAAACACATATCTGTGGATTGCGACGGACCGGATAAGTGAGATAAGTTGAGTTAATTTATTTAATTTTTAATTTTATTATATTTCACTATTTCAGCCTATTTCGTTTTCATATCAAAAAATATTTACTATGACTTGTTTAAAGTTAAAAATGTATGATTATCATTCGGATCTAACTTAAAAGGAAATACTGTATTATGAATAAACAGTATAGTCTAACGTTTAGTTTTATACTGGAAAACAATTAAGTACGCTAGCGATGTATAAACAAATTAATTATTTTTTAACTTAATAAAATTTAACAAAAAGTGTGTAATAACTTTTAACTTAGCTGAGTATATTGATATTACAATTATAGTTAAATACAAACAGTGTTGAAGCTTCATTGATATTTGACGGGCGTGTATTTTTCAGTTTTTTGAAATTATTTTTGGTTGGCCCCGAATGTAACCGATTCGAATGTTAGTTTCACCGCGACTTTTTCTTTCCGACAGCATGTTCCAGATAGTTTTGAATTGTTTTTGCTGAAGTTTAGTTTTATCAATATCTATGTTTAGATGTTTCAGCGTTTTAATATTACAGATTTTAGACTTTTCTTTAAGAATCTGACTAACACAGTTAATATCAGGTAGATTAACTCTAAACGGACGACGTTTGTTACTATTATTACCGAGACTTGTAGCATTTAAGGCTTTGATGGGTAGGTTCAAAGAAGAAAAAACTGAATTAACCAGACTTAACTCATCAGAGGCACTGTTAGAGGTACATTCTGTGGCATTGAAAATAATAATATTATTCTTCCTGCGATCTCTGTCAGATAATTCGCTACAAGTCTGTTCGTTCAAAGCACATAATTTTATTTTCTAGGACAGAGATTATTTATTTTAACGTGTTATTCTCCGAAATAACATTATTTAGCGATTTTAAGGTATCGTCAATTTTTTTTGAAATATTTGATTCTTGCTGGGTAATCTTGTTTTCCAGAGACTTTACTCAATTTATAAGTTCTTCAAGTCTTATATTATCAGATTTATTTGCAGTTGATGGAGGCATGTTATGAGAACAGTTTGAACACTTCAACACATTCAAATTAATTAACGATTTTGTAACAGACGTATTTAAGACACACTTTTTATGAAAAAGTAATTTGCGAAGACAACAGGCGATAGAGAGTTGGTTTCTAACGATATTTAATGAACACAATATACACAAAACTATTACATAATATTATCTTAAAACCACGAGTCGTAAGCAAAACGTAATCGGATGGTTACACGATAAGCACGACCGTCTCGAGCGATGTCTAGTACTGTACTGTTTTTAGTTTGTATGGAATAATTTATCATTACCGGATATATTTTTTCTCTTTACTTTGTAGTTTGTACGGTTACAATTTTTTTTGAAACATAATTCATTTTAATTTATTATTAATCAATCAAAGTTAGGTACATTAAATGTATATAAAGGTTCTTACTTAAAATATTTGTTTTAATTAAATTTTTGTATTTGTCTTCCCCTAATAAATACATAATACTCGTATTATTCTTCAATATTTTGTTACATGCTATTTTTATGTTATTTTATGATTTATATTCTTCATTAATTTTAATAATATTAATAATTGATATCCCGGCGAATGATGAGTTTTGGTATTGCGTCTATTGTTCGAGTGGAAATTGTTCGAATACGACAACTGTTTGTGCATAAGCTGTCTGCAAGCTCAATATATTATTATTTAAAAATAAATTTACATACCTAACAATAATTGAATAAATTCAATATTTATACATTGTTTTACACGGGTAAGTAAATAATTGATTAATAAAATAATACATAAAAAATTAAATATAATGTAGTGAAGATTTTTTTTTTTCTGGTTGTAGTTTTTGACTTGCATATAATACTGCTGAACTTTTAAATAATTAATACTTTCTCCTTTTTTGGATAAATCTCCGAGTTGTGGATGTTTGTATGATTTAAGTGTAGACGAAGAATAACTGTGCCATCATTCAACTGAATTATTAGTTCGTGGAAGGCCTGCCGCTACAAAATTACGAAAATACCATGTACTAATAGTGATGGTCGGATCTCTTCTTTGGACCTTTGATGCAAATGGCCAATTCAGATTCTCTCAAAATATTTTTTGATTGACTTTTAAAAATCATTACAGAAAAATATTCGGGATATAAAAGCTTTTCATGGTCTATTGGTTTTCTATAACTTAGTTCTGTGGCACAAAGGCAAGAGCAAGTAACATACAAATATATAAGAAAAATTCAGAACCTTGTATGTATTTTTTTTTTAACCCTGCCTCTTGTTAAAAGCGCCGAATACATTGAAATGAGTAGAAAAAAAAACATCCTTTTATTGAAGTATTTGAAATTCATCACTGCCTGTTCTAAAATCCGTCATAATTTCTTCGGGTTTTAAAATTTAGCTTAATAATTTAAGAGCCTGAAACATTTGTCCATCCATTGTAAAACTGGCAGCTTTAAATGTAGGTACCAAATTTTAGTTGTGATTATAAGCATTCAAATGAGGCACTTACTGAGATACAGACATCTTTTATTAAAAATTGATTTTGTCTGGTAACGATGAATGAGTCATTCAATCGAACGAAACCTCAGCAAAAAATTATTTATTGGCGTGGAATTGTTTAAACGAACGGTTTGATAATAAAATAATAACTGTCCAAACGCAGACTAAAGTAATTTTCGATCTGGAACCTGTCACCAAAGAGGCCTCAACAAAATTACGACAATTGATGGACTCGTTGTCGGGACATAATAATGGCACTTAAATTACTAACCAAACCTAACGATAGACTGCAGCAGGTATATTAGTTGGATATGTGCAAAAACTGTTTGTCTCGAAACGCAGACAATAAATGTAAATTTAAAGGATTCAAAAAATGCGAGAATTCCATAACAGCTTACTTCACGAACAAAATAACATAACGCACGCACCGTCAAGTACCGTGACTACGGATCAAAATCAAATTGTATAACATATGAGTTATCAAACAAACTCGGGCTAATACAAAAAAATATTAATAGCTAAGTAACAGGGGTAAACAAGTCATAAAGTTATTCCGCGCACTCTGTACGAACAAAAATACAGTCGCGGTCAACCGAAAATCTGTATAATATACATATTACGTCAAATGTTTTAACTTTACCAAAAATTACAACGTAAAACGGAAAAAATAAACAAGTCAAGCTAGGATATACCAAAACACATACAATTTGCCGACCGTACAATTTACGCTCAGCCAGGGAAGATAGATATTTTGTTAGTTGGTGAAATATTCTATGATGTTTTACGCACAGGTCAGTATAAACCTATTATAAATGGTCCTATGTTTCAAGAGACAGTAATTGGTTGGATAGTAGCCGGTCGGTTAGTAATCGGCAGTTAAAAGAACTACGTGATTTATTTTTTGTCAAAGCAACACATGGAGCCGGTGCAAAAATAAAGTTTTTTAATATCAATATTCCCACATAGTGCCGATTCAATAAGATTTTAAGACGTGGTAGGAAATAACCCACATTTCACACTAAATCAAATAGTTGTTAAAGATACCTAATATGACGTATAGGTTACAAAATATATTATGACATCATAATAAATCACAAGTCTTATTATTTTTTTAAAAATAATTTATGCATGAAAAATTGTCGTATTTGAATAATTTTCCTTCGAATAGTTGTCACGTGAACTATTTCCAGTGAACAATTGACGTGATACTGTGAGTAGTTTGTATGAAAGGTGTGAGTATTTTTTCTAAATTAAAATACTAATTTCATCCAGTTTAAATTCTCATGCAAAAAAAAAACTAATTTCCGTTTTTCTCCAAACATTTCTCTGAATTATAACCATGTCTATTTTCCATGAAATGTTAACATCAGTATGATAAAAAATAACCAATATTTTAGTTGACAACTATCAACTGTTATTGTCCTTCTGCATCATATACTTGCCATATTCTATCTTCTTTACATAATTTACACGGAATCTATTTCCTGTTAAAACAAAATAATAATTTACAAATTTAATTTTGACATTAACACAATTTACCTTCGAATACAATATTCAATTTTAAAAATATGCTTTTTTTGATAATTGACAATTATATATACCAATATTATATGGGGAAAAAATTAAATTTATTAGATATATTGTTAACATCTTCTAAATATTATAGATATATAATATTATTGCAATGAATAGTGCACCAGCTGAATACAAATTATCTTAACACGGCCGTCGTGATTTTAACTCATACCATACGTTGCAGATATTATATTATAAAATGTATATTTTATTACTTACTCAAATAGTAAAAATTATCACTAGTGGTTTATCATTGAGAGTGCCTATCGATATTATATTATTTTTTGAATACAATAATTGTGGGCACGAGACGCAACCCTTTTTTATTGTGTCAACTTGAATAACAATTAACATTATAATACATTTACACTAATATTGTTTTTTTTTTTTGTGCTAATTGACGAATGTATCTTGTGATTCTACTATTCTAATTCCTAATCCATAAGGCCCATATATTATTATCTAGTTATTATTTTTTATTTTTTGTATTTTATTGTTATCTTTGCCATCTATTATTTATATTAATATAGTTAGGGACTATAGGAATATAAGACAAGCTGTCCAGATTTTCCTCCACAAATTGTTATCATTATTTTTAGATCTGTAATAATAAGGGTTTACAGCAAATATAGCTGCCCGTATATTATCTTATATTTGGTTGTACCAGAAGGGCCATAAATATATCATATCATACATTAAAGCCAGGATGCCTAAATATGAAATAATTTGTTAGTTCCTTTTTATACTAGCTCTAAGTGAAACTTGGGAACCCGTTGAACTCGCTGACAGTGGATACGAATTTTGGAGTAAAAGTCGTTTGAATTCTAAAAGAAGCGACAGTTGTAAGACGAAAGCTTAGAATTTATGATAAGGATAGTGATATGGATTGGATATAAGGCTTGGCGCTTTGGCGGGAATGTTTAAAAGTTTGAACGTCTAGCAATCCGTCATAAATAAATGTATACGATCTCCGTTTTCCACTGCTTTTGGTTGTTAAGATTGTAAAAAGTGTAAAGTTGATAAGTCTGTTGTAAGTCGAATGTTTGATGATTTTCCTAACGGATAGGGTTTGTTATGACGTTTATGGCCAGTTGCTTAAGTGATACTCGGACGCCCGTATAACTCGCTGAGAATGGGTACCAATTTGGGAGTAAGAGCGGCTTGATTTATAAATGTCGTGTCAGTGTTTAGCCGATAGCTATATTCTATTGTACAGCCATCAGTCATCAAATCACATAGGTAGACAATGTGCGAAGAATATATCAACGGGTATGCGAAGGCCCCAGATGGTTAACTCTGAATCTATCCCGATTATGGAAACGGCGTGGATTGTGTAACTGTGGTACAGAAATCTAGTGATTAGGATCTATTATAAGACTAAACAGAATATTTTACTGCAGCCGAAAACTTTTCGGGTATAATACCTATAGCCGCCACGATTTATTTTGTGTCTAGCAGGTCAGTAAATAATGTTTTTTAAAGCTGCTAAAAAAAAATTCAGACGTTATGGTATATTAGTAAATTTTATTAAAAACATTTAAGGTTGCGAAATTGATAAATCTAATTAAACGAATTATTCAGGACCATAATCAGCAATGGGCGTCACTTAGGCTTGACCATTAGGCGTCACCTTGACGTGATCATCTGGCGTCACCAAGCCTTGACCCTCGGAAAGCACATACAACAAACATACAACTTATACTTACTTACATAAAAATATATTGTCTAAATAAATCGCATTACAGAACTTCCCTGTACTGCTGTACCGTATTCTGTAAAACACAAAATGAGGATATGCTTGTTTGCTATGATTTACGTTGCCATGAATACACATGTAAAGATAAGTATAGTAAAGTATATAATATAGGAGATAACGCAGAATATTCATGGAAGAAACGAGTTTAATTTTATCCTCCACGGATTCACTTTATATGGTTCAAATGTTTACCACGGGAGCTTCACCGTATTCTCGTGTTATATTGTAAGAAGATTTTTCAATAATTATAATAATAGTGTATTTTTCAACAACTCACTTACCAGAAACAGTGTTACCATTTTGTATTAGTTTTAATTGTAAACACACCCACCCGCATACATAATATTATACACAAATACTCATTTTGCGCAACATGCATTACGTAGTTTGCCAGTATTTGCTGGAAACCTGAACATAACTTTTCAAACTACTACACCACTACATATCCAACATTTCTGTCATGATATATTAGGTTTCTAGGCACAAGTGGTGAGCATAAGACGTTTGTTGTCGGGGTGCGTGTACTATTGTCCTAAAACTGGACATTCCCAGCTCGATAACAAACAATTCGGTTGCCTTGTAAAAATGTCACAAGGTAAAAAAAAGTTATTTAAGAGTTTTTAATTGCATAAAAATGGTAGTTGTAACGTTAATAATAATATACTTGCCATCATCTATTCTTAATATTTGCCCTATTTAAAAATAAAATATATATATTACAAATCATTTTATATTGATATTAACAACATACACCACTTTTTAAATATGAATTAATGAATAATAATTTAAACAATAAAAGTGTATAGATAATAGATACATTAGAACTTCTCTATATAATAGGTAATAAAGTTTGTTCAATTGGATTTTATTTTTTAGCTCACAGAATTTTAGCATATTTTAAATTGAAATATTTACTGCCTTACATTTCGACGGTTCCAAGCCAAAATGGCGTAAACGACAATTGTAAAAATGTTCAGGAGAGTAAAAACAAAATTCGTTAAAAAAAAAAATGTTTTCATCAATTTTCACTATCAAATGTTCGTTATATAAATTCATGTTCATTAAATAAAATGTTGAATACAGTATTGTTTTCAATATTTAATAACCCAAATACTATAAATGTAAAAGATTACTGATTACCAAGCAACCAAAAAATTATTGGTCGCTTACTCCACATAACATAACTTACCTGTGTTTTTTTAATTTTAATATCATTCAAATATTATATGATGTAAGTGCCAAAAATTACGAAATACATTTTTTTTGCTCAATATTCCCGTTTGTTATATATATAATAATAATAAAAGCAATAGAAAAGTATTTAACAGTATTATTTACTATAAAATAATGTATGTAACGATTCTAATTCTAATTCATCTATACTTTTTTAATTTTGAGAATAATAACAAATCAATACATAAAAAATATATCATTTTTCTTATTCAATAAAAATTATAAAAAAATTGGTAATAGGAAAACTTAATCGACCTTAGTGGCGTAGCCAGAAATTTTGTATAGGAGATGGATGGCTAAAGCCTCTTAGCAACTTCCCCCTGGCTACGGCACTGTTCAACCTTATAAAAAAACAAACAAAAACAATTTATCAGTTTTATTATTTACTATGTTCTGACAAAATTAAAAACAGTATAAAAATTATCAGTGTTTTTCACCATAAAATAACTAAATATTCAACATTTAAGATACTTATTCAGTCTTAGGTAGTCCTGATGAAATTAAAAATAGTACATAATACACAAATCAATTCTTGAAATATATTTATCATTTAATTTTTGATCTAGTCGTCATTATTAAGCCTACAATAAAATAGGGAATAATGTTAATTAATTAGAATATCAATTTTCAATAATGATTGCAATTCAACAATTGTAGTAAAAACTAATAAATTATATAAAATAAAAGTATGCTGTAAACAACATTAATAATGTTAAGTTAGCAGTTTTTTGATGTAAACGGCATTATAATCTAAGCTTAAACGACATAATATACATGATAATGTGATGTAAGCGACCAATTAGTATTAATCGTGTACAGACTACAGACGTAAACAGACGTCCGCACTCCGTGGTATTAATTTTAATCATGTATCAAACGACGTAATAATGTTTTGTTGGTGAAATAATATGTTTTTAGTAATAGATAATAGATAATAATAATAGATAACATGGTTATTTGTAATTACTATATGACGTCTCGTTATCAAATAATATCTGCTGTAACCGCCAAAAGAAAAATATGTGATAAATGTAAATATGATGTAAGCGGCAGTGCAGCCACTTAAAGCATAAATTAGTAAAATGATGTCGCTTAAGCCTACTTTTGACGTTTAAACTTCATTTAAATAGCACACCTGCTAATTAATGTCGTTTACGACACAATCTTTTAAAATTAATATAAAATCGTACAGTTGATCATTCGACACGATAGTAAGCTTAATCGGTTCGTCATTCTGGCGTTTACATCATGAAACGAAAAAACGTGTTTTGTAAAAACTGTCGTTTACGCCGTTTTGGCTTGGAACCGTCGTAATTTTTAAACAATATACTAAAATTGTATCAGGAATTTCTTCAAATATTTTTTTAGCTCATCTGATTATAATAATTCCAATACTTAGTGGTCACCGGATATTGGACGTAGCTTGTTTAGTTGACTCATTTACCCATTAGACTCAAAACGGCTGGTTCCGCTTTGCACATATTCTAACACACATCAACAAATTCATCCATTCAACTAACACACCGGTTATTCAAAGGTGCATTTGAAAATGAGAAAATAAAGCAAATATATACATACATTGACTAAATGTGCTATAAATGCGATATAAGTAAGCACCAGTATTTTGCTTTAATCGCGAATATAAATTATGTATTCACGATAAACCAAGCAGTCGTAAATGTCAATTAGATCGAAAGGTATTTTATGTATAGCCGTTGTCGTACTAAGTATGTTGTCTTTGTTTACATTATCTGTAAAAATTTTTATTTTTCGTGTTACAAACGGCGTGATGTGAGTATGGAAGAAAACTTAGATGTTCTTAAAAAGTATGACGAGCTTCCGAAAATGATCCAGCAACAAGCAGCATGTAAGTTGAAAATGCCATAAAGTGTACTAGATAGGATGCTGAAAATTTGACAGGAAATCGAAAGTGCATCATTAGTAGGTAAATGTGAATTCAGACCATAAAAGATAAAAGGTCGGTAAAGAAGAAGAAGTTGAAGACGCTTTGAAACTATGGTCAACAAGAGTCAGAGAAAAAGATAACCGAGTTACAGGACCACTGTTGTGCAAAAAAGCCAAGGATGTAACCAAAAAATAGTCACGTTATATATACACCATACTCATGTGTTATTTTGAACGATCGTTTTACACCGATATTAACACTTAAATTTTTTTCTTAAGAATGTTGAAGATTTATGAAATATATTCATATGCACATGTATAAATTCGTAATCATACGAGCTATAAAATCTAAAGATGGCCAGGGTTCAGAATAAAACATATAATTTCCAAAAAACGCAAATAAACATGAATAACACCTACAGGCTAATCAGTGATCACTTTTATTTCCATATCTACAAACGGGTATTTATAAGCTATGCACGGCTGCGATAAAAAACCTGGATTGACCTATGTTGCACAGTTTATATTATGAAAACATATTGTAACGAGCTGTGACTACGTAATCAATTAATATATTTAAATACGACAGCTAGTGGCATGCATTAATAGGAATAATACTAAAATATAATTAATTGCTACAAACAGCGCGTAACCCAGGCGGCGGCATAGGTGAGCATAATAATAATAATAATACAAGGATACCGCACGACGCGTTACGGAACACGTGATAGGTATTCCATGATAGATATGAATATTCTAGGAAAACCTTATCGTTGAGCAGTATAAAATTGATGGTTTTGTACAAAATAATGTAATCCAGAAATAATATGATTATTTGAATGGCGTCCGAAATTACCTCAGGTGTAGGCTAGTACCTAGGGATTTAATAGAACTACCCGATGAGATACGTCGATGGACAAGTGTCCATCAGACGAGCAGCCAGCCTTAACTCGAACAGACATTTATTTTAAAATACGCAGTCACAACTCGTTTACTACAATTTAAATAAAAGTGAACTTAGATATCATTATAATATTAATTTACTGAATTAAATAAACTTCAATTAATTACTTCTTCGGCTTGGTCATTCCAAAATACATCCTACTTTGCAATTGTTGACGGTGGCCCGTTACAATATTATGCACTTGAATATTATAAACAAAACTGGTGGATAAGATCTCCGCCAAAATCAGTGTAACCATGTCAACCGATTGAAACTATTTAATGTTAATTATATCATCTAGCGGTTATCATTGAATGAGTAATCATGATGATATATGAATTTACCTATTATTGTAGTGTTGTACCTACTTGTTATGTTATTGTTAAGAAACCACGTACAACTTAACTATAAGGTTACGTCAAACATTTGCATATTAAAATAACTCAAAATTTTATTCGTAACGTTGATAATAATGTAGGTACTTGCCTTTTTCTATTTCAGTCACATTATTTTTTTCTGTTAAATAAAATAGCATTTTATAAATTTAATATTAACATTAATATATTTAACGTAATTCATGATAGTTTAGACATTTTGTGTTGAATGAACTATGAGTAGATGTAAATATGATATTATATTACTGATACACTTGCCATTTTCTGTTTTTAATATTTCAGCTATTTAAAAATAATGATTATTATTTCATAAATTTAGTAATATTATAGTACTGAATACTGATAATTATAATCTAACAGAAAATCGGTTTATCTCTAGGAAAACTCTTAGTAGAACAATCAATTTTAAGCTAATATGGCGACAATATGTTCGGAATAACTAAACGTATGACTAACAATGTTAACATCTTAAAAAATGTGTCTAAGCTGTCCACGGGTATACCTGTTTCATAGAGTTATATAAGATTTATAATTTGAATAAAAATAGTATTTGTAATGTTAATAATAATAAACTTGCCATCTTCTGTTTTTAATTTTTGATCTATTTAAAAATTATGATTATTATGCATATTATAAATTTAATAATGACATTCACCCAATTAATCGCTATTGTAATAACTAATAGATATTAATGAATAATAATTTAAAACAATATAAATGTGTATATAGATAGATACAATATTATAATGTTTGTATTTTTAATGTTATTTTTGAACTCATTCATATTAAGCATATTTTAAATTAAAATATTTACTATTTAAAATTTTATATAATAAATTAAAATTTTAATGGACATTCCTTTGTTCAATTTAAACTTAATGTCAATTTATAGCCAAATGAAATTTTCTTTGTGTTTTCTTCAAATTTATAATCAATTAAACCTAGCAATTATAAATGGTCGCAATAAAAATCGGTTTATCTATAGGAAAAATCTTAGTAGAACAATCAATTTTAAGCTAATATGGTGACAATATGTTCGGAATAACTAAACGTATGAGTAACAATGTTAACATCTTAAAAAATGTGTCTAAGCTGTCCACGGATATACCTATTTCATAGAGTTATATAAGATTTATAATTTGAATAAAAATAGTATTATTAATGTTAATAATAATACACTTGCCATCTTCTGTTTTTAATATTTCAGCTATTTAAAAATAATGTTTATTATTTTATAAATTCAATAATGACATTCACTGAATTAATCGCCATTGTAATAGAGATTAATGAATAATAATTTAAAACAAGACAAATGTGTATATCGATACAATATGTTAATGTTTGTATTTTCAATGTTATTTTTAACTCATTCGCATTAAGCATATTTTAAATTGAAATATTTACTATTTTACTTTTATATATTAAATTTTAATTTTAATGGATATTCCTTTGTACAATTTAAACCGAATGTCAATTTATAGCAAAATGGAATTGTCTTTGTGTTTTATTCAAATTTATAATCAATTGAACGTAGCAATTATTTATGGTTAACTTACATGGTAGGTACAACTTTTAATATAATATGGTACTTTTCAAAATACATTTTGATTCTTTTTGAGCTATTTCTAGCCGTGGACAATTTTCAAATTTTGTATATTTTTTTATTATTACCGGTAAAACATTAATAAAAAACTTAAAAATGTAATTGTATGTTGCTCTTAAGGTTATATGAAAGCATTTTAAAATTGATTTAAGGTACATATTTATCCGAACAAAAAAGAGTTGATCCAAAAATAATGTTTTTTGTGGTTCATAGATATTGTTGATTTTTATTAATTTGTTTTTAATATTATTAAATAGGATTATTTATATAAGGACATACATTGACCAACACACTTTGTAGGCTTAGAATCATTCTACGTATGCAATAGCTATGCAATTCAAGTTAAATCTAATACAGTAGTTATACAGTTAGGTACATAGGAACCCAATAGTCCAACTTTTTAAAAATAACGTTCCTATCACTGTAGCTATGTTAAAAAGTTATTCCACTTACCTATACACACTAAAATTAACATAAAAAAATTGTTAATTTAATGAATACCTATTTCCGAAATATATTTAATGTTAACACTTAATTTTCTCCCAAACTAGGACCTAGACATTGAATTTGAAGCTAATATGGCGAATGTGTTATTTTGAACGATCGTTTTGCACCGATATTTACACTTAAATTTTTTTCTTAAGAATGTTGAAGATTTATGAAATATATTCATATGCACATGTATAAATTCGTAATCATACGAGCTATAAAATCTAAAGATGGCCAGGGTTCAGAATAAAACATATAATTTCCAAAAAACGCAAATAAACATGAATAACACCTACAGGCTAATCAGTGATCACTTTTATTTCAATATCTACAAACGGGTATTTATAAGCTATGCACGGCTGCGATAAAAAACCTGGATTGACCTATGTTGCACAGTTTATATTATGAAAACATATTGTAACGAGCTGTGACTACGTAATCAATTAATATATTTAAATACGACAGCTAGTGGCATGCATTAATAGGAATAATACTAAAATATAATTAATTGCTACAAAAAGCTCGTAACCCCGGCGGCGGCACAGGTGAACATATAATAATAATAATACAAGGGTACCGCACGACGCGTTACGGAACACGTGATAGGTATTCCATGATAGATATGAATATTCTAGGAAAACCTTATCGCTGAGCAGTATAAAATTGATGGTTTTGTACAAAATAATGTAATCCAGAAATAATATGATTATTTGAATGACGTCCGAAATTACCTCAGGTGTATGCGGCACGTACCTATACCATTTTTATACTAAAAATGCCATAGTACCTAGGGATTTAATAGAACTACCCGATGAGATACGTCGATGGACAAGGGTCCATCAGACGAGCAGCCAGCCTTAACTCGAACAGACATTTATTTTAAAATACGCAGTCACAACTCGTTTACTACAATTTAAATAAAAGTGAACTTAGAAATTATTATAATATTAATTTACTGAATTAAATAAACTTCAATTAATTACTTCTTCGGCTTGGTCATTCCAAAATACATCCTACTTTGCAATTGTTGACGGTGGCCCGTTACAATATTATGCACTTGAATATTATAAACAAAACTGGTGGATAAGATCTCCGCCAAAATCAGTGTAACCATGTCAACCGATTGAAACTATTTAATGTTAATTATATCATCTAGCGGTTATCATTGAATGAGTAATCATGATGATATATGAATTTACCTATTATTGTAGTGTTGTACCTACTTGTTATGTTATTGTTAAGAAACCACGTACAACTTAACTATAAGGTTACGTCAAACATTTGCATATTAAAATAACTCAAAATTTTATTCGTAACGTTGATAATAATGTAGGTACTTGCCTTTTTCTATTTCAGTCACATTATTTTTTTCTGTTAAATAAAATAGCATTTTATAAATTTAATATTAACATTAATATATTTAACGTAATTCATGATAGTTTAGACATTTTGTGTTGAATGAACTATGAGTAGATGTAAATATGATATTATATTACTGATACACTTGCCATTTTCTGTTTTTAATATTTCAGCTATTTAAAAATAATGATTATTATTTCATAAATTTAGTAATATTATAGTACTGAATACTGATAATTATAATCTAACAGAAAATCGGTTTATCTCTAGGAAAACTCTTAGTAGAACAATCAATTTTAAGCTAATATGGCGACAATATGTTCGGAATAACTAAACGTATGACTAACAATGTTAACATCTTAAAAAATGTGTCTAAGCTGTCCACGGGTATACCTGTTTCATAGAGTTATATAAGATTTATAATTTGAATAAAAACAGTATTCGTAATGTTAATAATAATAAACTTGCCATCTTCTGTTTTTAATTTTTGATCTATTTAAAAATTATGATTATTATACATATTATAAATATAATAATGACATTCACCCAATTAATCGCTTTGTAATAGAGATTAATGAATAATAGTTTAAACCATACAAATGTGTACCTATATAGATACAATACGTTAATGTTTGTATTTTCAATGTTATTTTTAACTCATTCGCATTAAGCATATTTTAAATTGAAATATTTACTATTTTACATTTTATATATTAAATTAAAATTTTAATGGACATTCCTTGTACAATTTCAACCGAATGCCAATTTATAACAAAATGAAATTGTCTTTGTGTTTTATTCAAATTTATAATCAATTAAGCCTTGCAATTATAAATGGTCCCAATAAAAATCGGTTTATCTATAGGAAAAATCTTAGTAGAACAATCAATTTTAAGCTAATTTGGTGACAATAAGTTCGGAATAACTAAACGTATGAGTAACAATGTTAACATCTTAATATATGTGTCTAAGCTGTCCATGGATAGGTATACCTATTTCATAGAGTTATATAAGATTTATAATTTGAATAAAATAGTATTCGTAATGTTAATAATAATACACTTGCCATCTTTTGTTTTTAATATTGCAGCTATTTAAAAATAATGTTTATTATTTTATAATTTCAATAATGACATTCACTGAATTAATCGCCATTGTAATAGAGATTAATGAATAATAATTTAAAACAATACAAATGTGTATATAGATACAATATGTTAATATTTGTATTTTCAATGTTATTTTTTAACTCATTCATATTAAACATATTTTAAATTGAAATATTTACTATTTTTCATCTTATATATTAAATTTTAATTTTAATGTTGTGAAAAAAGCCATGCATGTAACCAAAAAATAGTCACGTTATATATACACCACACTCATGGGTTATTTTGAACGATCTTTTTACACCGATATTTACACTTAAATTTTTTTCTTAAGAATGTTGAAGATTTATGAAATATATTCATATGCACATGTATAAATTCATAATCATACGAGCTATAAAATCTAAAGATGGCCAGGGTTCAGAATAAAACATATATTTTCCAAAAAACGCAAATAAACATGAATAATACCTACTGGCTAATCAGTGATCACTTTTATTTCCATGTCTACAAACGGGTATTTATATGCTATGCACGGCTGCGATAAAAAACCTGGATTGACCTATGTTGCACAGTTTATATTATGAAAACATATTATGCACTTGAATATAAAAAAAACTGGTTGATAATATCTCCGTCAAAATCAGTGTAACCATGTCAACCGATTGAAACTATTTAATGTTAATTATATCATCTAGCGGTTATCAATGAATGGGTAATTATGTTGATATAAGAATTAACCTATTATTCTAGTGTTGTACCTACTTTATATATTATTATTATTAATATTTTAATGTTTGTATTTTCAATGTTATTTTTTAACTCATTCATATTAAGCATATTTTAAATTGAAATATTTACTATTTTACATCTTATATATTAAATTTTAATTTTAATGGACATTCCTTTGTACAATTTAAACCGAATGTCAATTTATAACAAAATGGAATTGTCTTTGTGTTTTATTCAAATTTATAATCAATTGAACGTAGCAATTATAAAAGGTCAACTTACATGGTAGGTACAACTTTTCATATAATATGGTAAGCTTTTCAAAATATATTTTGATTTTTTTTGAGCTTTTTCTAGCCGTGGACAATTTTCTAATTTTGTATATTTTTTTATTATTACCGGTAAAACATTTTTTAAAACTTAAAAATTTAACTGTATGTTGCTCTTAAGGTTTTATGAAAGCATTTTAAAATTGATTTAAGGTACATATTTATCCGAACAAAAAAGAGTTGATCCAAAAATAATGTTTTTTGTGGTTCATAGATATTGTTGATTTTTATTAATTTGGTTTTAATATTATTAAACAGGATTATTTATATAAGGACATACACTGACCAACACACTTTGTCGGCTTCGAATCATTCATCGTATGCAATAGCTATGCAATTCAAGTTAAATCTAATACAGTAGTTATACAGTTAGGTACATAGGAACCCAATAGTCCAACTTTTTAAAAATAACTTTCCTATCACTGTAGCTATGTTAAAAAGTTATTCCACTTACCTATACACTCTAAAAATTAATACAAAAAAATTTTTAATTTAATGAATACCTATTTCCGAAATATATTTAATGTTAACACTTAATTATCTCCCAAACTAGGACCTACGGTAGATCGGAAATGATAACACTACTGAGAAGGTAATTGAACTCCAAACTTGTCAGTAGTATATCTCTGACAGTTGCTTTTCCAGTGTTTGATCACAGAATATGTGAAATCAAAATGGAAACCTTCCAAATACTGCGAATTACAAGGTAATCGGTGTATGTATAGTGTATATGTATTATATAACATGCGTTACACTCATTGGGTGTTTAATTAAATATTATTTAGCTGGTTGTCCTGTATTCAATTTACAGCTATGTATCTATAGGTATCATACAATATAATTAAATGACGCTTTGAGTAAGCATGTAATTTAGTGTAAATTTTACTTAATATTCGGTGAAATGATATGCAACCCAAAACACAGTATCTAAAATGTTGGAATATTTAAAATCTTAGTACCTAAGTATGTTTCCTGA
>NC_042494.1:169567442-169574876 GCF_005508785.2 Acyrthosiphon pisum | reverse complement strand
CCGCGTAAGTCCGCCAGCACTCGTCGTAGTGTGTGGGAGCCCGCCCAGATCATCATTGCGATATCCATGTCCGCGTAAGTCCGCCAGCAACGACCGTTGTGTGAGAGGCCGCCAGGTCGTTCAGGTCACCGTCGGTCCAGCTCAACCACAACACAAGACTACAGTAATATTAAGCTAATTTTAAGTACTGTCCCTGTTTTTCTGTGAGCTCTGTGGTCATTGCACCAGACCGAATCGACCACAGAGACCCCCCTCCCCATAATTAGCCTGCATCATCCTAATTCCTGTGGTAGGGATCTCCCGTCCTCTCTGTCGTCGTCGTGCGTAGAATTGCCTACCTCGCGCGCCTGCAGGCGAGGGCACCTTGAGTTGCCTACCCACTCAAATAGTCGGCGTTAGTGGTGACATTGGTCAAATCAAATCGTTTTTAGTTCTCGTGCTATCCCCGAGTGGTCCTTCGGGTTGCCCCTGTTCAGGGCGCACACAAATAGTACAGTAATAATAATAATAGTATAAATAAAAATTGAGTCATTTCCAATAGCATTTTATAGTTTATAATAATAGGATGTTCATAAAAACATTTAACTTATTGGACATGATAATATGTAATACAATCAGTTACTTAATTTAATTTTTGAGGGATGGAATATTCACATCTATGATTTTATTTATAATTGTATTCTGGCTGCTACAATTTTATATTGGTTATTTTACTTCTTACCATTGTATATAACAAGTCCCGCTGTCTGTATTTATGCTTAGGTCTTTAATACTACGCAACAGATGTAGATGCGGTTTTTATTTTTTTGATAGAGTGATTCAAGAGGAATGTTTAAATTCACAATTGGATCCGGTGGGTCCAACCCGAGGAGGTGCTCAAACAGGAATTTTGAGATTTACGATGGAAATGTTTGTTTATAAATGATTTCTATTGGTTAAAGGAGAACTAATTAGTAGATATTAGTATTTACTATATAATTGGTTTCCATTGGTAATCAGGCAGATCAGGTACAAGCATGCATCCAATTGAATTTTCAAACATTGCCTACAAAGGTGGCTGAGTTACACTATTATAGCCGCTCATCGGCGTGTTGTTTCCTATACTTGTTATGCTGCAGTGCACATTGTCCGCGATCCGACAAAGTCGGATTTCCTACAAGGAAGACTGAGTTACATTTACTGCAACGAGTTACACTCAAAAGGAGTTGAACGATCACAATTTTTTTTATTATTGGTAATTTTTTACGAGCAACAAAGTGCGCGGATCAACTAGTTTTCTAATAATTTAATTTTGGTATAGCAAAAAGACAGTCCGAATTTCTCTGTTATCAAACGTTACAAACTATATAATTCACTATTGGCTAACGGTAACTGATAATATCGATAGCGGTTTCAAGCCCTGGACTATGGTTTTAGTGTTCATGAGATGCGTACGCACGTCGCGATATACCAAGCATTTGTTTATCAGTGGAAACCGCCATGGTGCACAACCAACGCGTGAAAATGAACAACGTACGACGTTTTCGGAGCTGCGTGCCTGTGCAAGTGATTAAATAATTTACGACACAATTTAATTTAACTGTTAACATTAGTTGTCAACGATGAGCTTATGTGGAGCTATCGCCGACAGCGAGTATGAAGCCCGGGCGCGTAATGATGCCACGCCTCCCTGCACACAAGTCAGCTTCATTTAATTTAGTTTATACAATGTTCAGAAAACATGTAAATGTAGTGTTTTGTATCTGTTAAAGCTTAAATGTTGCCAAAAATAGTTCTCTGTATGCATAATTTATTCACGTTTGTGATAAATATTATTACCTCTAGCAAGTATTTGTTTTTAACAATAAACACTGATGTAAAAGTGAATAGGATACACATTGTAAATAAACTCTGTACCTATACCATAGTAAAGGATACGCTGTTTTGTGTAGTATTACAATCTGTAAACTTATCAAGAGGTCGTATAGATACTTATTAGTACTTAATTGCATTCAATATTTCAATAATTGTACAATTTAAAACTTGTAATAACCTTTTTTTTTTTTGTAAAATTATTATATGAAGGTGGCTATTTTTATATATATACGTTATAAAATATAGAATTCAGTAGCGGCTAGCGGTGCTTGTATGTATATAAAATAAAATGTGTACAGTATTAGTGAACTTACGTGATTTAGCTATAAATGTATAAACATTAGTGTATTATTAGTATGTTTTGGAATAATTTATAGAAATAGTTTGTTTTGGTATAGACGTTTCATTGGGATACATATTTATATATTTATATTTATATTTATTTACTAACGTGCTGAGCCTTATACAACAGTTTAAGACATAATACAATAGTATGTAATTTAAATAATTAATACAAGTAATACAAATAAAATATTTATATAAGATAATAATTCCAGTAATAGTAAGTGTAATAATGATAGAACACATGTATGTATATATATTTGACACCTTATTATAATTGTATCAGTTTTTATAAATGGTGCTCTCATTGGCCAGCCGCATCATGTGACCTAACGGATTATTTCTGTCATAATTAGTAGTGTTTGCTGGAACTACGAAAGGAACATGGTATCTAGTAGTGCGAGAAAGACTCGCCTGTCTGTCAGTGAGATGAGACTGAGTTCCTGCTTAACTAATGAATAGTTATGCGGAGGAGCTTTCTTCTTAATACAAAAGCTGCGTAAGATAAAACCATCTCTGAACGCGTTCTAATTGACAGGAGTCAGTTACCGTATAAGGGTAACATAGGGTAGATGCATACTCTAATAGGGAACTGACCAATGAGCAGTATATAATTTTCAACGAAGGGGATAGATTGTATTCCTTTGATATGCACATTACGAATATTATTAAACTATGAGATCAGGCAGATCATTCTGGAGCGCAGAGCAGTCAGATAAGTTTTCAATTTAACTAAAAAGTTTTTAATCGTCGGCAAACATGAGTAGTTCACAGTTTTCGACAACCTCCTTAATGCCATTTACATACCTGCAATGAAACCAAAATTGGGGATAAATGTCCTCCTGAGGAACACCAGAAGAGACCCTAGAGATGGCGGATTTGCCGCCAAATACTTTAAATCATTGAACTTTATCTGACAAAAAAGATGACAACAGTGGCTCACCAAAACCAGATTTTTATATTGCCTCAATTGGGCAGAAATGGTAAACTCTATCATAGGATTTTGTAAAGTCTGTGAAAATAACATCTACTTGGATGTGATTTTCGATAGCCTCCAAACAAAATTGTTAAAAAAAAATTCAATTTGTAGTGACCGAGCGACCAGGTCTGAACTCATCGATTAGAATAGAGTTTTTATGCGATTGGATATTTCTCAATACTAGTAGTTCTTAATTGTTGCCAAAAATAGTTCTCTGTATGCATAATTTATTCACTCTAGCATGTATTTGTTTTTAACAATAAACACTGATGTAAAAGTGAATAGAATACACATTGTAAAATATACACTTTGTACCTTTATCATAGTAAAGGATACGCTGTATGTATAGTATTAGTAATTAGTGAAATGGGGCAAATCTTTGGGACTAGCTCTTAATATTTCTAATTGTTCAGTAATAACTTTCTGTCATATTAATGCTGTAATCAAGCATACATACTCCGTAAACCACACCAAAACACCCCCTTGGCAATTTGTAATAATTATGTAAAGGATTTAGTATTAACTGTTGAACGGAACCTGCGCCCTAATATGCATATTCAGATAATCTGTTGTAAGGCTCTTAAACTGCTAGGTTTCATAAAGCGTAATTCTACAGACTTTCACTTGCTCACATCACTAAAAACTCTTTTCTGTTCCTTAGTCCATCCCATCTTTGAGTACGGAACCATCTTCTGGGATCCGTCCACCACATCTGCACGTAGCATGACAGAAAGAGTTCAATGAAAATTCCTCCATCACGCTGCTTATAAATTAAACATATCCTGTCCACCTCACGACTACACGCCAATCTAACGCTTATTTTTCCTTAGAAAACCTCGCTTATAACTTAATCAGCCAACTTATAATTTCTATCTAATCTTCTTTCTTCTAAAATTGACAATTCAGAATCACTATCCCGTGTCTCATTTAATGTCCCCTCCCACCGTACACAATCATCTGTCCATTCCATATTATATCTTTCTCTTCCTCAAACTACTATCTTAACTAACCGATCATTCGTCTTATGTGTTTTTCCAATACTCACCCTTCATTCTCACTCTAAAATTAAGCCTCGTTTCTGTAAAGCAAATTATTACTATTATATCCATATTATTAAAGGGTTCATCCCGTATTGTAAAATAAAATAAAAATAAAAATTCGGTATTACATTCAATATTTCGATAAGTGTACATTTTAAAATTTGTATTAACATCATACTTTTTTTTTGTAAGATTATTATATGAAGGTGTCTATTTAATGTATATACATTTCCTATGTAATTATTCTATGTATATAAAATAAAATGTGTACAGTATTAGTGAACTTACGTGATTTAGCTATAAATGTATAAACATTAATATATTGTTAGTATGTTTTGGAATGATTTATAGAAATAGTTCGTTTTGGTATTGACATTATATCATTGTGATACATATACAAGTGATACAACATAATATACAAACAAACTTGGATAGTACCCAATGGAATATCAAAAAATCAGATCGTAACAATACCGAATAAACATAAAAGATGCATAAAAAGTGTCAGGAAATATTAAGATGCAGAAGCTTACTCAGGCAACTTCCTTGTAATAACTAGTTACAAAACTTAAAATTAGACTATTTAAAAGATAGAAAAAGTAATGAGCCTGAAAAAGTGAAAAAATAAAGTGAGGTACGTGAGAAATTTCTATGTGAAACACAAAAATAAGTATTAAATACCAACATTAACGCATATGGAGTTATATAGATGTTGAAAGGATATGGAACAGAATCAAATCAGTGGTTCTTAAGGAAACAATAACTGTTTACGTCTAATAAAGTAAAAAAAAAAGAATGATGGCTTAATGATAGATGTAAGGAAGAGATAGATATAAGAAATTATACACGAAAAAATGCCACTACATAAATCTGTGTGATGTAAACATAAAAGATATAAAAAGTTTTTAAAAGAATCCAGTAAAATATTGAGGAATGAAAAAAGACTAGATAAAAAATGAAAAATAGAAGAAATTGAAGTAAATAAAAGTATCCCACAAGATATAACACTCTTCAGGAACTGTTCGAATATTAAACAGGGGTATAAACCACAAACTGAGATTCCAAGGAATCAACCAGGTGAATAAATGACAAAAGAAAATTAAAAAGTCACATTGAACACTTCATGGGTCTAGAATGAAAAGGTTCTGAATCAAATTTTTTTCAAAAGTCACTTTTTAACAAAAATGTTTTTAGAATGTAAAGGCGCATCTTTTAACTTAACATTTATAATTATGCTAACATTATTAACGATTGTTTTTAAAAGTAAAAGGTTCTAAATCACCAAAAATTAAATTATAAACACAATTTAATAAAATTAAAAACGCTCTGTTAATGGAACCAAATTATCAATAATACGTTAGTATGAAAAGGTTCTAATTAAATAAATCATTACCAAAAGTACCTAATTCTTAGTACATTTTACAGAATTTTACGATTGAGATACAGATTTTGATGTTTCATAATTATTCCGCGATAGACGTAGGAAGGGCTGTATGCGTATCAAAAAGTTGTGATTATACCTATTTATTTAGTCACAGTTGAAATTATGTTATAGTTGATTAAAAATATTTAAGTTGTATGCAAAATGAATGAGAATTGTATATAGCAAAATGTATGCAGTTTGTACTTTGTATGTAAAAAAGTATTATCAATCGGAAAATAAAAGGTGGACAAGTGGATGTCGCTCTGCTGTACAGTAGGTTACTATAGTGGGTCACTGTGGTCACTAATGGATAGTGTTGATTCAATGGTATAATATCATTGTATAAAAAAAACGATTCTGAGTGAAGACGGTCAGTCAGCTTATGATATTACTAAGTACATTTGACGATATTATTGTGAATTAAGTAATTTATACATAATCTATTTACGTGAAACCTTGTTTTAAATTTTCATTCCTTAGCTATAATAGCTGAACATTATATTATACATATTTAACTTTAAAATCACTTTTTAATTTTTAATTTGATCAATGTTGTCAAAAAAGAACTTTAAATGCTTGTAAAAAAAATTGTGCTTATTTATTTTTAATATTTTTCCACTGCTATTGTAACAATATATTGTCAGGAGCCTTGTATTAAATGTTTACACTATTTGGCCCAACACATAAAATTTAATTTACAATATTAAAGAAAAAATAAATAAGAAAATTTAAATTTAAGTGTCCGTAAACAGCTCAAAACAAATAAAAATATTTTATGGTGTATACCAAATATGTTTATAATGTGTCATTTGTTTTAGAGTTACACAAAAAATGTTGTTAAAAACCGATTTTGCGTAGAAATTCTAGTTTTCCTAAATTTTTATTTAATTTTTATATATAAGCTTTATCTCTTTTAAAAACTATTGGGAATTTTAAATTTTGATCTCCAGAATGCACCAACTAGAATCACTTTCCCATTAAACAAGATACTGTTGAAGAAAATCGATGATAGACACAAAAATAAAGAAAAAATTAAAATAAAAAACACACATCACTTTAAAATCAATTCATTCATCGCTTCGCTCAGAATCTAAAAATTAATAAAATATTGAGGGGTTTGGAGTGTTTTGAATACACATATTTTGAAATACTGAGGTTGGCTAAAACATACATACCGTAGTAACTCATATTTAATACATTTTTTTAACAATATTCAAGCAAAAAAAAATATCTTATCTCTTGGTCTCTAATATGTTGGCAGTCAAATTTATCTACATACATCGATACATATAATATGGATAAGTACTATCCATAATGGGTGTAATGTGTACTAATTTAATCAATACGATAACAATAAACAAATTTGGGGTCTTACCACACAACATTGAAATATTACTCCAAAATCCAGACTCCTGGTTCCCTGAAAATGTATAAATTTAAAAATAAGATTTTTGAATGTATAATAATTTTTTATTTACTTATAAGTAATAAGTATTGTAAAATATTAACTAAAAATATTTTCGTGCTTACATGTGTACTTAGAAATTATAAGATAAGGTATCACTTAATTATTGTATAACTGTATAAGATATAAATATAACCATATAAAATAAAATATGACACATATTAAAGATAAAACATCACATTGTAACAATACAATAAAAGAGGTATATTATACCTATGAAGTAAGAATAAATTTTGTTGTCAACATGTTTTGAAACATATAATATGCAAAAAAATCTTAAAAAGTGGAAGTGGTTATCAAAAAGATAGATATATTTATTTCCTCATTCATA
>NC_042494.1:169558963-169567247 GCF_005508785.2 Acyrthosiphon pisum | reverse complement strand
TATTTTGAGATTTCAATTATATATTTCAACTTGTAACTATATTACAATATTAAAATAGAACATTTAAGATTTATTTATATTTGTTTATACTACTCACTGAGGTCAGAACAAAATTCTTTTGGTGTTTTTAATCTGCCTGTAAACCAAGTAAAAAAGAAGTACCTAGGTTGTTCACAAGTGTTGCATTTTATTTGTTACAGTATAAACAGAAACAAAAGAGTGTATTTTTTTTTAACTGATGTGAATATGTCATTGAACGATATTTTATCTATGGTGTTGTTAGGTAAATGTTTAATAGCTAGAGAGGCTGCTTCATTCTTTAAAATCGATATTTTTCTGAGTGTCAATTAGTTCGGATTGGGTTATTTGGGGTTATTTCGTTTTTGGGCAACGAGTTTTAAGTGCTGTTAGGCAGCTGAGAGTATCACTTATACTCAAAATATTATTTGTTTAGCGTGCATTTTCTAATTAAAATGCTTCTAGTATTGTGTACCTAGTTTTCAGTGGTCAATATATTAATGCACTTAATGCAGGAAATTTGTATTGGATGGTCGTTTGATTGTGGACAACTGAAAAACCTATTCCATTTTCAGACTTCAAGGCATCTGTGCATATTTGAGTATAGTTAGTGAATAAGAATTGGATAATATTTAATATTTTAATATTATTATATTGTGGTTAATTTTGTGATTTCAGACTGTGAGAAATGTTGTTATTAGTATTAAGTTCCATATCCATAGCCGGGTTTTTCAAAAGATAATATTTTCTTTTATAGAGGTGCGTATATTAATTTGTATTGTATAATTTGAAGTAGATATCCTGTACTCTACTAAGATTTTTCGTGAAATTTTGGTTGAAATTGTCTTTAATTGTTTGTATGTGCGATAATTTAATACAAATAATTTAACTTAGCTTAGTAGCTACTAATAATTACCACTATACTTACAATACCGACATAAATATTTACTTTCTCATTTTATGTTTTTATAATGCTACCATAACAACATTGAAGTATATATTATGAATAGACTCCAAGCTAATTATGTACATTATAATCCAGCATGACGTACTTTTTATGGTCGTATCGATAATGTATTATCTATGGAGTCTTCCGCGACATTACAGTCGTACATTTTTCATGGGTCCGAGAGAAGCGGGATTAAAAGTATTTGAATATTTTTTTATTTTACACTTTCAAGCTATCCAACCATTCTGCTTGTGAGTTCCCCTATCCCATCCGTAAAATATTTCTGATTTATTTATCCCTTATATGGCCTTACTTGTTCATCCGTTTGCCTTGTAGAACAAGCCAATGAATTAGCACAAATTAGCACGGTTTTTCAATGGGACAACTCTAGCTTCTGTTAATATATGTTAGTTTTTTTTTTTTTTACAAAGCTTCACATACCTTTGCGATGGATAATAAAGTATTAATACAATAATAGTATTCCTACACTTGTGCTTGCGTCTTCGTCTACTTAACTAAAGCAGTTCACATAGAATTGGTCAGCGATCTCATAACCTAGGCAATTAGGAACGCCTTAAACTGATTTTTTATATGACGCTGTGAAAGTGCAGTGATATATTGATATATTAATATTATGCTACTAATTTTGTCGGCGCAAACAATAAGTTAAAAAAATTTCACCATTTATACCAGACGGAACAACATTTATATGGTAGTACCAAAAGAGTCTTAGCTAACATTGGTAATGCATGGCACTTAACACGTTTCCGCTCACCAAATTTTAGTGGTTTATGATAGGCGGCAGCAAGTATATGAATTCGTTATTAAGTCAAGTACTAGGCGATGCAAAGCTTTAGATGAACTGAATAACCTTCTAACCCGTGCTGAAGTGTACTTTAATTCTCGTCTGATAACCACATTATCTTCAGATCCGTTCATTCCTCCCTATATTAGTCCCGGCCATTTCCTGATAGGAGACTCTTTTACAGCTCTACCTGAACCAGATTTATCAAATATATCAGTAAATCACTTAACAAGATGGTTTTGATCTTAGTCTATGATATTGTAACGGATAGTATCCGTTTACTTCAAACAAGTATAATGAACATAGGTAATCAATATAAGGGTATAGTAATAAATAGTACTGTCAGGTGTAGGTGAACGAACACAATAATATTGATAATTACCAAATTTCAAATATGCGGAAATAGCAAGGTCCACCGGGTTGAAAAACTAGTCGGGTGCAATATTTTAAGAGCCACATTAAAAATAACAAACCATGTAGGTATCTAGTGACACGATGTGGGGACTTGCTAATCATATAAGTAGATATATGTGTATATACTTAAACCGGAAAACAGGATGTGAATGTAACAGATAGTTGGCGGTTCGTGGAATCGGCATTATGATTCGGTTCACACATAGGCCACAGGATACAGATAATGAATTGACGCAATATGGATAAGTCGATGGACTGGGGGGTAGATAGGAGAGTCTAGGCCCTTATAAAAGCAGATCAGAAATGGCCTGTATTCAGACGTGCACTCACATTCTACTAACGAGCATCTTCACGCCAGTCAGTACAATAATTTGTAATCTGGACTTAAAATATTTTTCGCTGTTCAGAATTTAAATAAACATTTTAACTATCAACGAATCTACATTTATTTAACTAACCTAAAACAAATCAACAACTAAAAGGTCTTGCTACCTGCAACCGGTAATCAACGCAGTCAAGGCGATAGGCAGATTACCACAATATAAGGCATAGAGTCGATCAGTGCTTCCAGCTGTTATGGGAAAGTTGGTGTTGTTTAAGCACGAGAATTTGAACGTACGATTTTGGCCGACGGACCACTGGGTGATGCCCGAGTACAATGTTGTTTTTTAGGAGGTTTTGACTTTGTCTGTGTCACCTCTATCACCTACTATTGTAGCAGGTAGGCAACCAGATGTGCTTTCGCCTGATGGTTGGTGGGTAGGCAATTCTACGCACGACGATGACAACGATGAGGACGGGAAAGAACTATCGAAGGAGTGAGGATGATGCAGGCTAGTTATGGGGAGGGGGTCTCTGTGGCCGAATCGGTTTGGTGCAATGACCACAGAGCTCACAATAATAGGACTTATACTTAAGACTACCTTAAGTCTTGAGATGACCCACTGGACTGACGCTGTTTGCATGTGTCGACCTGGACGAAATTGTCGTGCACGTTCTGCACCAGATACAGGACTTGGTGATATCGTTAATAAAGCACCCTGGTTATTTTGCAATATATCTTCACGTTTCCGAATACGATACTGGCGTGCATGTTCTACATCTGACATAGGTCCAGGTGATGACATTAATACACCACTAACGCTATTTTGCGATTTTTTTCATTTTGTCGATTTCGGTATTGTCGTGCACGTTCTGCATCAGATACTGGACTTGGTGATAACGTTGATATAGCATCCGGGTTATTTTGTAATATATCTTCACGTTTCCAAATACGATACTGGCGTGCACGTTCTGCATCTGACATAGGTCCAGGTGACGACATTAATAAACCACTAACGCTATTTTGCGATTTTTTTTCCTTTTGTCGATTTCGGTATTGTCGTGCACGTTCTGCATCAGATACAGGCAGATGAACTTCAGCTTGAACGACTACTCGGTTACTTTGACTAGGTTTTTTCGTAATGCATGTACCAGAAGCTTCGTCAGCAATGTTGCCAATTGAATCTGTAGTTTTAAACTTTTTTTCGGTAACTTGATCTTAACACCATCTTTTAGCATGTTTGATTTAGCTAAGTTAATAAATATAAAAATAATTAATATTTTAATAATATAATAATATAATAGACTACCGGGTGAATAAATTACTATTACATCATATAAGCAGTTGCATTTTAATAGCACATTAAGCCGATATGGCTGACTAGTTAAATGTACAATATTTTTTTGTTTTAATAATTCACAAATATAATACCGATAACACATACAGAAACAGAATTTATATATAAGTAGTTAATAATATAATAATTATGTAAAATGTAATAGTACTCACACAACGTAGAACGACAAACTGCTGGGAAGAGTTGAAGGCTACTAAAATAAAACAAACCACTGGCAAGGGTTGAGGGCGTAATAGTCTATTGACCAAACTTTAAGTTAAATAAAATGACAATCTTTTTTGTTGTAATAATAATTCACAAATATAATACCGATAACATAGATAACATAGAATAACATAGATAACATAGAAACACAGAATTTAAATATTATATAAAAGTTTCACTTCAATAATAATAAGGGCGTTGGCCTCAGAATGTAAACAATAACAAAATATTTTTCTAATAGTGATAATATTATAGTACTATCTAAGGCAAAAGGCTGACAGATAATTTATATGACAAACACAAAGATATTATACATATGAAAAAATATAACAATAATACAATTATTATAATAAAAATAATAATAATCGTTTTACAATAATAACGGCATGATGAAGAGAGGATGAGTGGACGGAAGAGGAGGTAAGATATCACCGTCGCGCAGATTAACGTCCCGCGATAAGCATTAATTGCTTGGCGCGAACAGTTGTGCAGAGTGTTTAGGACAGTTACAGAAGCGTTCAAAATGACCAGAAAGTATCGGGGATCCACCTCAGTACTGTAGTACTATATTATAAAATAAATGATAGTACTGATAAAAGAGTAAAATGTCCCCGCGTTACAATGGTGAATGAGTGTTGTCATAAGCGTACAAGAAGGTAACAACGACATTATACGAACGAATCAGGTAGGCAGAATTCAGGTCTCGTATAATAATAAGGTATTCTGGTCGGTTCACAACTTTTCTCAAGAATATTGAGACTTTTCCCAGAAGAGACGTTTGACATCACTCTTATTGTTTGATTATTTTTACTACCTTGTTCACTACGCTGTTCGGCCTTTGCAATGACTTCAGCATGCTGTTTTATAATAATTACATAATTAATTATATCACTACAGTATTAGAAATGTGTGCTATGTTGTATGTACATCTTTAATAGTCTCCGTAACAGTATTAATTCATTGCTGATAGCCTTCGTAAGCGCACTGTCGCGTCGGCCGCATTTAAAAATATTGTAATATTTATTTATTTATTAGTCGTTGTGTATTTTGCGAGTCTCGTACCGTCCGATCATAATATTATATGTAAAAATATATTATTGGGTTAGGTTACAGGTTATTATACAGTCCACACCAATGAGTATTATTATTTAGAACGAATATTTTACGATAGTACAATAATTATAGGTATGTATGTATACTGCCTACGATTAGGTACTGGGAAAAATACTATGAGTTGTATACTTTTTTAGTAACTATGTAAATTAGTATTAAACTATTTGAATTAAATAGTTATACTTACTGTCTGCTGTTATATTTGCATTATACTTGAAGAATTCCTTTACGATTTCTGGAAATTATAATATTTGATTATTTTTAATTATATTTATATAACATTTATAAAATATGAACATATTGTAATATTTTGACATTATGTTCACAAAATATTATAAAGGTACCAAATAAAATATTTATTAAACATGTAAGTCATGCCATACTTTTTTTTCGAAATTATTACTATAATATAGTATTATAGTATGTATATCCTTCTTTATTTTAGATTCTTAGTTAGTTGTTTCTAACTATATTCTTTAAATCAATTTGGAATACATCTGAATCCTGATGATAACTCTGTGTAATTTTGCCATACTTATAACTAAAAAGGAGCTTAAGACACATTAAATTCCCTCAGATTTACTCCATATTAAACTCTAGCGATAGGAAGCATCATTTTGATTAAACTGCAGCTCTCGAATGATATACGTGAATTAAAAATGCCAGAAAATATTTATAATGTTGGTTAAGTAACAATCAACCAATTTATGTAGTCCATGAGGTTATGGATCGACTATTTTTGCATGTGAGTATAAAAATACTGATGGAGCAGATATTGTTAAGTAGTAGAAAGTTTTCTGTTAGAATTCACCAAGTCAAGTTAACTTAATTCATCCTACAGATGAGGCTAAAATATAATGTATTGTAATACATGTAATGTATCCATTGTAATTTAAAAGAATCAGTGTTCATCAAATTACGAAAACAATTAATTTCACAAATGTAAAATAGGTACATTGAAAAAATTGTACCTATGTAGTTCACGACAATAAAAGTTGAAAATTAAAATAAAGTAAAGTCAAAAAAAGCAAAAACATGTGTTGATACAATGGTAGAACAAATTAAATTACGTTTTTATGAGAAATAAGTGGAAATAATTAATTTAAGATAATTAGTTTAAATGACTAGCTATTTCAAAAATCGATAACGTACCCTTTCAAGCTGAAACGCGTCACCTACAGTACAGATATCCCATACAATGGCACCATACTCGAGTATTGGGCCCATTAGTGCACAAGAAAGTGCCTTAAATCTTAATAGACATTCCAGAACGGAAATCCTTGGAGTTTGGACAATCTCATTATGTACCGAAGGTTTGAAAAACTCTGAGAACACACATAATTAATGTGGGAACTCAGGTTAAGGCTATGGTTAATTTATATCCTAGGTCCATGACGCCATCATCTGCAACACGTATTTGGTGATGGTATTTGTACTTAAATGGTAAATCACCAAGTTAGAGAAAACTATTGAAGGAAGATTCCAATTAAAAGTCATAACCTAATAATTTTTAAAATTTAAGAATAAACCAAATACCCAAATACCCAAACCAATAAGCTTTTTAAATCGACTTGCAGTCTTAGGCAATCGTCAATTGTATATACACGAGCATACCGTTTAATATAATCTACGAAATAGAGTAGACGGCAATTGCACAATTAACGATGAGTAATATTCATTAATAATGAAGTTAATAAATATATATTATTCAATCTCAGAATGGAGTACCTATTATTATTAATATTACCAAATGTCATTAACATTTTTTTTTCATATTATGAGTAATTAATGACTAGGAATATTTAAAAATGTATCCATGTGTTCTTAGGTATTTATCTATTACTAATTAATTGAGCTTAAAACGATATTTTTACTTCTCTTCACAACATAATTGTACTATGTAAATAATTTAGGTACCATAATAAAAATTATAAAAACTCACCGTGCAATTCTTGCACGTTGTACTGATCTTTCGCAAATTTTTTAAATTTTTCAAAACTCGCATTGATTATTGTATCTTTCTCATCATCTGTACACTTGAATCACCGCAACAATGTATGAAATAAAAATTGATTAAACAAAATATTATTATGTACTATAGACGTAATACGGTAATGAGGTAACACCTGATATGGGCTCTAAGTGTCATACATAATAAATATAAAAAAAAGAGAAATGTACATCGATATCCGTTGTAGACTAGATCAATGCTTTATTCAGCAAGGGTACACGCTAATTATGTGCATTCGTAGGCGACACTTAGGTACCAATGATAATTTAATACCGCGGTTGGGTTAGGTTCCTATGGCAGCGTGTAGCATCGAGATGCATAAAAACTGATTTCTGTCTGGTATGGTGTTATTTAATCATCGTTAATTGGATCATCGTTCATCACACTCATAGTGATATAACGTTATTTGTGTTATTATCAAATTACCACTAGATGATCTTCAATTAGGAGACTGGGAGTACAAAGAGAGCCCATATACTCGGTCATAGGCAGGCGTGAATTTTGGAATATGAGTTATCATCTTCAATTCAGCCATCTTAATTTATATGGTTTTTTTTTTTTTTATTTTTAGAAGAAATATACAATCTATATCATAGTAGACATAATAAGTATATGTGCGATATGGAGAGAAACAATAGGGTGATACTTAAGTTTGAGGAAAGAAGCCACCCACTGATGACACTTTCGTCTTGATTTAATTAAATGCGAGTTTAGTTATATATTAGTATTTATATAATATGTTATATATTATATATTTTGTTATAACTTGTATATGATTATTTAAAGTAATAAATCTCTGCACCATTTACGTTTAAGTCGCCTTGGAGGGCTACCTGGGATTGTGAGGGAAGATAAGTTTTTAATGAGTGGATTTGAATGAGAGGATAGACAGTTATGAAATTTTTATAAAAACGTTTAACTTCGTCATGAATAATATTTAAGTTACAATCTAAATGTAGAGTATGATTTGATATATATGGAGGTGCGTTCAATAATTTCCTTAAGTCATATTTTGAAAAGCTTGAATCTTATTCAGGTTTGACTTTTAGCATTTCCCATAGCTGCATCCGTATGTCCAAATGGGTTTAATA
>NC_042494.1:169554557-169558346 GCF_005508785.2 Acyrthosiphon pisum | reverse complement strand
CCAAGGTATTTTACTGAAGGTGATAAAGGAATAGGGATGCCATAAAGTAGTACCTTGGGCAAGGTACTGTCTTAGTGTAAAAGTAATGTGTACTGATTTATTTTGATTTATTTTAAATTTCCATTTGGTATACCATCTTTCCATCATACCATAAGGAGGTATTACCAAATGGAGGTTTATTTGGTTTTTGAATCATGATTATATTTGAAAATTTCCAAAGCAGTGGAAAGTATGAAAGTCTGAGTATTGAATTGTATATATGAATTAGATGTACAATGGCCCTTTTTGGCAGATTTTTCCAGCAACTTCCGACGTAATGAGGTCAAAACCAGGAGACTTATTGCGTGGGTATTTATGTATGAGATATTTAACTTTATTAGGTGAGAATGATTTAACTGATGGCGAGGGTTGAAGAGGAGCATCAAGAGCAGTATTCACAACATTAGTGTTTTCTAAATCTACAATATCTAAGTGTGGGTGAAATATTTCAGAGAGGTGTAGTTTGAATAGCTCAGCTTTTTCTAAATCAGAGGTGGTCCGACTACCGTCGGATTTTTTTAATGGTAGATTAGAAGCTTTATAGCGTAAGAGTTTCTTAGTAGCTTTCCAGAGACTGCCGTCTTTTGGAGTAAGATTGGTTAAATCGTGAGTGAGAACTGTATCCTTGTGTTTAGCGATCAGTTTTTTCAATGAGTTTGCTAAACGGTTATAGTTTTGTTTATGAGAGGGTAAGCGAGTACATTGGTAAAGAGCTCGGGCTCTGCGCTTTTCAACTATGAAGACTCTTAACTGTTCTGGGATGGGATTGTATTTGGGTGGAGGTAGGTTTGTGTTTGTAGCAGACCAAGCAGCAGTTTGTATTATTTTCATTAAATTGTTCACTGCAGAATCAATTTTATCAGGCGTTTTTAGTTTGATATTAAGTTTAATATTTTCGTCAATAGATTCTTGGAATTTGTCAATATCAGTGAAACGGTTGAAGAGATAAAGAGGAGCTTGGTGCAACGAAGGAGAAGCATTAAGAGTAAATAAAACTGCTGAGTGATCAGAATTTAAGTCAAGAAGATTTGAAGCGTGGCAGTGTATATGATTGGGTATTCTTGTTATAAAGATGTCCAGAATGTCTGGGTTTTTTTGAGGGGAAGAGGGCCAGTATGTAGGCCCGGGAATTTATATGGTAAATAACTTATATTGAATATTTATATTAATTTAATTTTCAAAAATAATACAATTTAAAACCAAGAGTAGTTGGGAAGGATAATTTTTCATGATAATCAACCACACACGTAAATTACAGCAGCCAACCGAAAGTAAAAGGTATGTGTCTAGTAGCGAACTACAAAGGTAATTTGGGTAATATGATAATAATTTTAAAAACTCACCGTTCATTAATTCATATTTGGACTCTGCATCCATAACTGTTTGAAATAAGAATAACATGATAATAAAATTTAAAGCCAAGAGTCGTTGGGATGGATAATTTTTCATGATAATCAACCACACACGTACCTAAATTACAGCACATAACCGAAAGTAGAAGGTACGTGTCTAAGAGCGGACTACGAAGGTAATTTGGGTACGATGATAATAATTGTAAAAACTCACCGTTTAATTGTGTATTTTCGTTCAAAACTTCATTCAAAACTATTTGAAATAAGATTAATATAATAATACGATTTAAAGCCAAGAATCGTTGGAAAAAATAATTTTTCATAATAATCAACCAAACACGTGAATTACAGCAACAATGTATAAAATACAAATTGGTTGTATGTTATATATTACCTATTTTGTATTATAGAAGGTATACGGTAAATCCGTAGAGGTAAAACCTGATATGGTATATATCTAAGATTGTATACTTAATAAATACCCAATAAAAGTGAGGAGTGTACAAACAGGGGCCGATCTTTAATATTTTAATAGGGGGAGATGGGGGGTTTGTATAAATTGTGTAATTTTGATTTTAACTAATTATACATAGGTACATACGAACTTTTTAAAAAAATAATGATTATAATAAACAATAATTAATAGTTGGTAATATTATTCTTATCAACTGAATTTTTCATTTATATGATACCCGAAGTTACATAAAAAATATAAATTTTGATAGAAAATTGACAGAGGGGTGCGTGCACCAATGCCCCTCCCCTGAATCCGCCACTGTGTACATACAAATGTATTGTATACTAGATCATAATACACTAGCCTGTGAGGGAACATAACGATTCTGTGCATACCCATGCAACCTCTACGATTGATAATTTTATAACCGTTCCTGTGACATGGTGTAGCGTGGAGATGCGTAAAAACTGATTTTCGTCTAGTCGCGATGTTATTTAATCAGGAGAGTATGCACAAAAAATAAGCGATACAGTTAAAAGCGATTTGTTCTAGATGAATATATTTCTGCATGTATGTAATGGAATAAAAAAAGAGTATACTTGGCTGCAATGTAGATCTCATTACTTCGATAGCCAGATTTTTTTCATTATAGGTTTTTGTTCGATAGTATTAACTTTTACAGACATAAAAATTGTAAATTTCAAAATAGATAACAAAAGATTATTTGAATTAAAGACCAAAGAAAAACTAAAGAAATTATATTATGTGCTCCATATTATAGAGAACGCAGCATAATGTGCATCAAGATTAACAGTAAAAAAACAATGTGTTGGAAACGTATGCACTATCCATGCGATGGTAATCTGATGAAATACCTAAGGAAATAGAATTTTCAACCACCAATAGTGGTCATGAGTGGTATTGAAACAAAATCGCTTAAAAATTACTTTTGAAATGTATAAACTTGGTATAAATTATTATGTAAAATATTTAATCCGTCAAATGTTTAGTTTTCTTAAAAACGCATTCTAACTTTAAACTACTTACGCAATTGTTTTACAAAACAGTAGTCTACAAATCCCGAAAAGCCTATACATATAAATTATCAAACGTTTATTATTACTTTATGTTACATACTTATCAATATAAATATATAATAAACAAATTGGATACTAATTGGTTAATTAAATAGACGGATGAAGAAAACGAAAATAAATCGGAGAAAAAGTCTGGTTGGAAACACATTTTGCGATCGACATTGCGACCGCTACGGACGGTGCACGAATATAAACCGCACACGGCGGTGGCTTCGAGAAAACGCGAGCTACGCGAATCAAATGTAAAAGGGGTTAAAGAGACTTGAAAGTCGTTGAATTCGTGTAAAAAATCTAAATTTTCAAAAATTTCAAAAATCGGCGAAATGATAAGTAAAAAGATAACGCGTCCGCGTCGACGGAATTTTCTCATTGTCGGTCCTTATTGGCGGTCCTGTCAGAAAAAAACGGAGACTCTTGCTGTTTTATAATAATACTAGCTCTAAGTGTAACTCGGGGCCCGTTAGACTCGCTGAGAGTGGGTACCGATTTGGAGACAATGTCATTGGAAATATTATATAAGTCGCGACAGTAAAGTTGTAAGACGAAAATTTAGGATTTGTGATAAAGATTAGTGATATGGATTGGAGATAAGGCTTGACGTTTTGGCGGGAACGTTTAAGCAATCCGTCACAAACGTTGTAAATGGATAGGCTGGATACGATCTCCTATGTTGTTAAAAAGTGAACAGTCGATTTTCTAGCTATCAGTCATCAAATCACATAGGTAGGGAATCGGGATGGGGGTACTTTTCCCGAATCGCGGACATTATGAGAAGCGTACCTATATCACCAGGTATGCAATCCACCTACGGTGGATTGCCGACCACGTTGGTAGCGTAGGTAAC
>NC_042494.1:169553114-169554066 GCF_005508785.2 Acyrthosiphon pisum | reverse complement strand
TCTCGTTTCGTAGACGGGAAAGTTTAAAAGTCGAGTTTCAGTGTCTAGAAATCTCCATGGCGCATGAAAATCGACAATTCAATGATACTATCCCCCAGCGTATGTCCGAGTATCTTTTGTATGTGAAAAAAAGTTTAAATTCGAAAACCCGCATGTTAGAGTGTCTAGCAAGTCAGTTATCGCCCGTCTAAGACAAAACAAAAATAAGCAATCCGCCTGCGGTGGATAGTGATATGTACCGTCGCATGTCCGGTGCTTTTTCTTATGTAAAAAGTGTAAAGTCGAAAACCGTGTTGGAGTGTCTAGCAAGTCAAAATCGATTACCTAACTTTCAAGTTAGCCACTTAGGTAGGCAATCCGACTCTGTCGGATCGCAGTCAATATGCAACAACAAATCAGGTAGACAATCCAGACCCGATGACGAACGGCTATAAGTAAAAACCCTATCACACAACATACGAAATAATTTAGAAAAAATACAAACAAATATAATATGTATTTATATATAATTATATATAAAAATGAATATTTTGGGAACTGTGCAATTATAATCCCTAATAAAATAAATAACATATAGATACATAATATATTAACCAATAAAATACATAAAAACATATAACTGTAGTGTATAATATATATTTATATGAAAAAAAACGCGAAAAAAATGCAAAAACCGGCACGAAACCAAATGAGCAATCCACCTATATAGCGGATAGAGTGGTATGTGCCGTCGCGTGTTCAGTGCTCTTTTTTGTGTAAAATGTGTAATGTTTAAAACGGTGTTGAAGTGTCTAGCTAATCAGCCATCTCAAGTCAAAATTGATTAAATTTCAAGTTAGCCACCTAGGTAGGCAATCCGACTTAGTTAGATCGCAGTCAATGTGCAACAGCAAATCAGGTAGACAATCCACCCGCGGTGGATTGCTGACCCGATGACGAACGGCTATAAGTG
>NC_042494.1:169551875-169553064 GCF_005508785.2 Acyrthosiphon pisum | reverse complement strand
GTTATAACTTGTATATGATTATTTAAAGTAATAAATCTCTGCACCATTTACGTTTAAGTCGCCTTGGAGGGCTACCTGGGATTGTGAGGGAAGATAAGTTTTTAATGAGTGGATTTGAATGAGATGATAGACAGTTATGAAATTTTTTATAAAAACGTTTAGCTTCGTCATGAATAATATTTAAGTTACAATCTAAATGTAGAGTATGATTTGATATATATGGAGGTGCGTTCAATAATTTCCTTAAGGTCATATTTTGGAAAGCTTGAATCTTATTCAGGTTTGACTTTTTAGCATTTCCCCATAGCTGCAATCCGTATGTCCAAATAGGTTTTAATAAGGTTTTATACAAGAGAAGTTTGATATTAATCGGGGTGGCTTTGTTGCCAATTAAATTCTTAAGCATACGTAGACGATTGTTTAGGAATAGTCTTTTTTCACGTATGTGTTGAGCCCAGGTTAAGCGTTGATCGAGGGTTAGACCAAGGTATTTTACTGAAGGTGATAAAGGAATAGGGATGCCATAAAGTAGTACCCTTGGGCAAGGTACTTGTCTTAGTGTAAAAGTAATGTGTACTGATTTATTTTGATTTATTTTAAATTTCCATTTGGTATACCATCTTTCCATCATACCATAAGGAGGTATTACCAAATGGAGGTTTATTTGGTTTTTGAATCATGATTATATTTGAAAATTTCCAAAGCAGTGGAAAGTATGAAAGTCTGAGTATTGAATTGTATATATGAATTAGATGTACAATGGCCCTTTTTGGCAGATTTTTCCAGCAACTTCCGACGTAATGAGGTCAAAACCAGGAGACTTATTGCGTGGGTATTTATGTATGAGATATTTAACTTTATTAGGTGAGAATGATTTAACTGATGGCGAGGGTTGAAGAGGAGCATCAAGAGCAGTATTCACAACATTAGTGTTTTCTAAATCTACAATATCTAAGTGTGGGTGAAATATTTCAGAGAGGTGTAGTTTGAATAGCTCAGCTTTTTCTAAATCAGAGGTGGTCCGACTACCGTCGGATTTTTTTAATGGTAGATTAGAAGCTTTATAGCGTAAGAGTTTCTTAGTAGCTTTCCAGAGACTGCCGTCTTTTGGAGTAAGATTGGTTAAATCGTGAGTGAGAACTGTATCCTTGTGTTTAGCGATCAGTTTTTTCAATGAGTTTGCTAAACG
>NC_042494.1:169544055-169551071 GCF_005508785.2 Acyrthosiphon pisum | reverse complement strand
TTAGTATGGACTAATTTTATAACCGGAAATGAAATTTTAGTATATTTGGTGAAGTGGGTCTCTGTGATTAGTGATATCAATACGTTTATTATTTAAAAGTAATTCTAGTTCATGAGCATGATTTTTTAACCAGTTCGCATTAAATTGCAAGATTAAGAGAGAGCTTTTGGTGACAGAGTTTTTATTATGAGAGTTAGTCATTTTTTTTGTCTAGGAGATTGGAAATTACTTTGGTAAGTAATGATAGGAGCGGGCTTATGAGAGATTCAAATTTTTCTAAGAAGCTTGACAAAATTTTATTTACATCAGCATCAGGAGATAGAGAAGTTGAGGGGTGCGGATGAGTATTGGATTGGTTTGAAGTAGCTTGAGCATAGGTTTTAGGTTGGTCAGAGGATAGGTGTATGTTGGAAAAAGAGTCATTTTGTGGGTGGCTACTTTGTACATTTGAAGACTTATATCTGGTATTATTAGCTACAATATTACTTTTTGAAGTTGGTTTTTTCCGACGTTGTAGGTCTCTGTAGATTGAACAGCCTTTATAATTCGCCGGATGATTTTCAGAACAGAGTGCACACTTTGGTGGGGAGTTTCGTGGATTGGGACAGTCCGACGCTTGATGTCCAGCTCCACAGCGTACGCAGCGAGGTTTATAGCCACAATACGCCCTTGTATGACCGTATTCTTGGCAATTTAAGCATTGACTAATTACTTTGGATTTGTAGGGTTCTTCAATTTTTATTTTTGTGTGAAGAAGAGATGTTAATTCAAAGATTTCTTTAGATTTGGGCGTAGGTTCCAAATCAACAAAGAAAAGCGGAAGACGATTTTTGTTTACTTTGTGTAGTACGTTTGTAACTTGTCCAACTTCAAAGTGTCTGACTTCCAATTCTTCTTTGATAATATTAATTGGCGTGGAAGAGTGTAAGTTACGTATAACTATTCTTAAAGGTTTATCCTCTCTGAGTTGATAAGTGTGATATTCCGCATCCGCGTCTTTGAGAAAATGAATTAGAGCTCTGTATGAATCCGGGTTTGAAGTTTGTATTTTTAATTTGTCGGCAGACGATTTACATAAAAAATTGTCAACACCAATTAATTCAATTAATTTAGTGCACAGCCCAGGGAAATCATCAACTCCTTTTACGAAAATTGGAGGAGGAGGTTTGTTTTGGACATTAACATTAGTATCAATGTCAGTTTGCTCTGCAAGGAGAGTGGAGGAATTTTCAGCTTGATTTTCGTCTTGAGTGAGAACTTCATAACGGTTTCTCGAAATGAAAATTTTTTTATTATTTTTGGTTTTTTGAGTAGTAGTTTGAGTAGTTGGTGAGGTTGGAGGTTCAGAAGAAGAAGGGGTGGATAAATTTCTTTTATTATTAGATTTTGTAACAGACCAACCTGAATCGGATGAGTTGTTATTTTTTCCAATTTTGATTGGAGTGATCGGAGTTACTTGTTTGTTCTGATTATTTTTCATTTCGGTAACTAGTTAATGAGTTAGCGAGAGTAAGAAGATTTAGTCTAAGAAAGAGCGAGAACGAGAACGGGCGATAGCGTGCGCAAGTAATTAGGCTTATCTTGACGACCCGCGGCCGCGGCGGCCAAGATAGGAGCAACGTAGATTACGCCAGATGTGTTTGGTGTGTAATAACAATAGTTAGTGAAAATAAATTAATTATTAGACCAAAGAGAAAATTATTCTTACGAATTATTCATTCATTTTATTGTAAAACTGATTTTGAAACTGTTAAAAACTGTTAAAAAGCAAAAAGCAAACAAAGATTTGAGTATTGATTGTAACTTACCTACTTATACATATCACATAGCTAATGGTGTTATAGATAAAACAGTTAATTAGCGAGTTAATTAATAAGGAGCGCAAAACGCGTGCGTATCGAACGACTGCTATCGCGAGACTGTTTGTAATTTGAATTTTTTTTATAAAATTTCAATTTTTCAAACAAGTTATTAATATGTATAATATTACAAAAATGTTCATTAATATATTTTACACATAATAATAAGTCACTATCGAAGAAATTCGAAAAACAGTAAAATAAGTCAACATACAAACTATTGAAACACAGATAATATTCTTAACTAAAAGTTTGATAATAGGTAAATTAACTCTATAAAATTAAGCTAACCACTCAAGATTAGTTAGGTACCTATGCTAAATGCAAATTTGATAGTGGATCAGAAAGAGATATCAATAATAGTGCACAGTCATCCTGGGTCCTACTAACCGACTACGAATGAAGTATAGAGTACCTAATAAATTTAAATAAAATATACCGGGTCCGGGGTCGTAATCACTACCTAACTAATAATTTAGTGATATCGGGTATAAACAATTAAGTATATTTACCTCGGACTTTGGAGGTTATTTATGTAATGTAACTTTGAGTCTGAGAAAGCCTATAAGGACTTAATATACTTTATTACAGACATATTTTTTTATAATTCTACAGATCCTGATATTAATACACTTCAAATCACATATAATGTCAGATAATATAATATATTATTAAACGTATCTTTGTTCATGGTGGACAGTGATTCCAAACACTTTTTTATAAACTATTATGACAACATTTATAAATTAATAATTAAGTATAATAATATTTTATTATAATTGTATTTTTATTCTAAAAAAATTGTTCCCCCCCCCCCAGTTCTTTGCTCTGGACCCGTACCTGAACTATAGTATAAGCCCACTCAATCTAATAAGATTACATATAAATAGTTCATGATATAGGTACGCCACACAGTATAATATTTTGTTTATAGCCTATATGTATAAATAATATAAACATATTGATGTATTATAATTATATAAAACATTGAGAAATTCACTTTAATATAATAATAATTACAATAATATGTACCTATAACCTCAACAGCGTCAATCGCGGTTTCCATCGCCCCCCACAAATATGTCCTTGTCTTAGAATAGATATAGGTACTTACAAATAAGTAATAACTCGTTTGTTCCAACCACTCGAAGGTATTACAAATCTTTTATTTATTGTATTCTTTTGTTTTAGGGATATGTCAGGTACACCACAACGTTTTGACTTCACTAACTAAAACATTTTAATAACTTAGATTATTATACATTTATACCTCCTCATTAGTCTTCAATAAAATGTTGACCATCACAATAAAAAAAGGCCCACCAATGTTAGAATTTCTATTAAGTATAATGTATGTAGTTCCACAGCAGGCACTTACACAGCTGCACGTATTAGAAAAAAATGCCGTGGTGGGTTCAATACTAATAATGAATATGAAATTAAATACCAAATTAATTAATCTGTTTAATTTGTAGAAAACATTTTGAAAGGAGGTATTAAACTACTAATTAAACATTTATCATATATTATTTTATATTACATACGGACCTAAGTGGAATTACAATTTTAATATACTATAGTCTATAGGTAGGTATAATGTAGATATGTAGTAATGTACAATAAACCATAAACATTTAACTTCAGACTATTTATAAAAGGGTCTATACCAGTGTTTCCCAACCTTTTTAATGTGACGATGCCCTTTTTGAATTTTAATTTTTTAGCGACCCCCGACATATATTTTTTTTATATACTCGCATAGAATATAGATTTTTATTAATAATCAATAGTAAAAGTACAATGCATTGTACGTACATATTATCATAAAATCACTCTAAACAACAAGATGGGAATTACACATTTACACCAAAATTTTTGGTGACCCTGTATTAAAAATGTTTTTATTTATATAGGTACGGCGTTACACGATACGCCTTATATTAGGGCTTTTAACAATATAATAAAAATTAATGTGGCTTGATGTGGCTCGTTGGCTGCGTCAGTCGCGCAATGCGACGGAGGTAATTAACGTCCGCACTATATAGCTCCCTGATGGGTGACCACCCGGTTTGTATAGTAGGTAGTTAAAACCTTGCCGCACATACACATGTTGCTTACTTACCTTAAATACTTAAATTTTATATTATTATGTATATGAAGATTACTCAAGTTATTATATTCAGTAATATTAAAATTATTTAAGTACACCTTCATTACTTATTTTAGAATTGTTGATACCATTTTTCGTAAGTAATTTAACAATAATATTAAGATTAGTAAGTAAGGGACTAAAGGTTTATAATTATTACTACTAAAAAGCGAGCAAAAAGTTTCTAACATTAAAAAAATATCCAACTCAATTAATGCAACACAGTTAATGTAGGTACAAACCTTTAATGTATTATCATCAATTATTCCGGTTTGTTCTAATCCACCAAATTTTTGCACTAATTTCAAAGCTGTAACCAATTCATCCTTGGCAGTTAATGCTTGCGGACCATCTTGCACCAAATATCCAAATGTTTGCATAAATTTAATCTAAATATTTATGTAAAGTAAAATTATAAATGGTAACAATATTTATTTTTTTGAATACACAGTAATAATTTACCACATCTTGATTTTGATTAATTTTTACATTATCGTTCTCTCGGATTTCTCGATTTTGTAATAAAGGAAAACAAGTAATTGTTACACTAAACCACCAAATGCACGTACATAATATTTTATAATTCATTATTAATTAAAAATATATATATACTTGCTGTAAAAATGTAAACTCTTATAAATAATATATTTTAATACGTCTTGTTTACCTATTTATTTTTTAATTTAAAAAAAAAATAACTAGTTGGATTCTTATAATTTGATTGAAGGTAATAATAAGAAACAATATTAAAAAATGCCTAATTTATAGGTTAGTTTATTATATCCATATTACAATGGTCAATGACATACACATACCTCATAAAAAGTAGAGTATATTTGGGTCAAACCGATAAGTTTGGGTTTTGATATAAACAACTAATTAAATAAAAATATTGATAACCATAAACAGTAAACATAATTAAAATTGATTAAATGTTAATCGAGTCAATTTTTTATTTTACAGACTTCTAATTTTATTAAAGTTGGATATTTTATTTACACATTTAGGTACCTGTTATTTAACTCGTAGGTATAAGAATATTAGAGGACCATTTTTTTTTTTGTTTTGAGAAGAGAGTTGAGTAGGCTATTAAGCTAAATATGTCTCAGATTGTTCATTATCCATTACGTCCTTCTAACTACTGAATTTGTATACAGTGTGTTCAATGATGAAGGTTGCAAGGCCTGCATTTTATAAGTGTTTTTTTATTAAAAATGTACTTATTGATAGACTTATTTGTTTCCTTTTAGGCATGTTGTATTTATCGTATTTTCTGATACCCTATTAACCTTTCCACAACGTAACGTGAGATTTTGTATGTAAACATAATGTAAATGTGCTTTATTTACAAAACCTGCACATTCGTATTTTCAAAAAAACATGCGAAACCACACGGAACATGTTAGAATTGTAGTATAAATACAACTTGCATTATCAAATCTTTAATAAAGGTAGTAGAAAAAAATGTTAGTAATTCAAATTGAAACTCAAAAAGCGGAGAGGTTAAATTCAAAAATAAATTATTTTGTTTATATGCGAGGACAGTTTTTTTTTTAAATTTCAATAATAAGTGTAATAAATAATAATTAAGTTCTTCATGCAGTAAAAGACCCCAAATGAAATTCAGAAGCAATGAGTTCGATATATTTCGTAATTCCGTTATCGTCGAATACACTGTACTTAAGTAGCCTTAAAATAAATATAAATTTACATTAAAACGTATTAACAATGTACCTATATATATATAATATAATATATATTGTAATCAATAAATTTGAATTTTATTTGAATTTATTATTACATTTTCAAATCTTAGATTTAAAAAGAAAAATTTTTATGAATTCTCAACTGACAACTCAAAATAATTAGATAATTTTCTTCAACTTTAAATGCTTATAAAAAAAAATTTTGCTTATGTATTTTTAATAATTTTCAGCTGATATTGTAACAATATATCAGAAGTCTTGCATTAAATTTTCACACTTTTTTACCCAATAAATGCAATTTTATTGATATTTATAGAAAAATTACATAATACTAACTTTATATAACTTGTATAAGAAAAACGATTTTGAACGGAGACGGTATGTCATTCTAGGTATAAGACATATTATATACTTATGTATGGTATTAAAAATAATTGACCTATATAATAGGTATCTATAATAAATTAATCATATCACAATATCCATTAGGTACCTTATAAGTTATAACGCGTTATACATCAACAACAAACCGTGGTACTATCATAGATATATAATAGTATAATTTAGAAGTTTCATGTACTTACGAATAATATTATACAATCACAACAAAATAACTAAAATAATTATTCTAGGTTTTAGATTCTGAGTGGAACGATGAATGTATTGATTTTACAATGATGTGTGTTTTTTTTTTTATTTTTCATTATTTTTGTGTCTGTGTACACGATAAGTAGTCGAAATAATGCTACGATTTTCAACTTCAGCATCTTGTTCGATCAGAAAGTGAATATCATTGGTGCATTGGGGAGGTTAGGTTAGGTTTCCCAGTAGTTATCAAAAGCGCCGGGAAAAACAAAAGAAAAATTAAGGAAAAACGGGAATTTTAACGCAAAATCTGTTTTCGAGAAAATCGATTTTGGTTTTTGGTGTAACTTTAAAAAAAATGACCGTAGATACATGAAATTTTAACTGAATGTTTATCTTAGCATTTTCTACACACCATAACATTTTCAAAATATTTTGATTTATTTTGAGATCTTTACGGACATTTTCATTTTCCATTTTTTTTTCTAAAAATATCAATAAAATTGTATTTGTTGGATAAAAAAGCATGAAAATTTAATAGAAGGCTCCTAGTATATTGTTTCAAAGGCAGATGAAAAATATTAAAAATCGTTAGTCACAGTTTTTTTTTATAAGCATTTAAAGTTCAAAAAATGACAAAATATGGAAAAATCACGAAAATTTGCAAATTATTTCGAGTTAGAAATTCATAAAAATTTTTCTTTTTAAATCTAAGAT
>NC_042494.1:169540931-169543273 GCF_005508785.2 Acyrthosiphon pisum | reverse complement strand
AATTTGGAGTTTATTATAGGTACCTATTATAGGTCAATTTTTTTTAAATACTATAGACTATAATATAATATTATGTCTTATACCTAGACTGACATACCGTCTCCGCTCAGAATCGTTTTTCTTATACAATGATATTATATCATTGAATTCAAATTTAATACCATCCATTATACAGTGACCCACTTGTAACCTACTGTACAGCAGAGCGAAATCCACTTACCCACCTTTTTTAATATGTAATTTTGTACAAATTTGAACTTAAAATGACAATAAAAATAAACTGTGCTTTTGTATTTCTTAGATTTTTTGGTAACAGAATTAACCACTTACGTGGAATCTTGTTTTAAATATTCAATCCTAAGATATAAAAGTTGAACATTTTATACATTTTTAACAACAAAATGATTATTCAATTTTTAATTTGATAAATCTTGTCAAAATTCGATCTTTAGATGCTTATAAAAAAAAATTGTGCCTATGTATTTTTAATAATTTTCAACTGCTATTGTAACAATGTATCAGGGAGCTTTGTATTAATTTTTTACACTTTTTGGCCCAACAGATAAAACTTTATTGATATTTATAGAAAAAAAAATAAAAAAATTTTAAAACTGACAATGAACGTAAATAGCTCATAAAGAGTCAAAATTTTATCGTATATAGAAAATGCTAATTTAAACATTCAGTGATATTTTCAAGTATCTACAGTCATTCGTTTTTTAATTACAACAAAATAAGAAAATCGATACATGAGAAATCGAGTGAATATCAAATGTTTTATAAATATGAATTTCAAACGCTCATAAAAATGTAATTTAACTTGCTTGTAGAAATTTTTTTTTTGAAAATGGTAGACAAACTTATGAGGAATCTTGTATTACATTTTCAAATCTTAGATTTAAAAAAAAAATTTTTTATGAATTTCTAGCTCAAAATAATTAGCAAATTTCCGTCATTTTAACATATTTTGTCAATATTTGAACTTTAGATGCTTATAAAAAAAATTGTGACTATGGATTGTGACTGTGGAACACACATCATTGTAAAATCAATAGGTACCTACATTCATCGCTCCGCTCAGAATCTAAAATTATATATATGATTATTTGATAATATTATATAGATGAAGATGAATTTACAGAGTAAAAAATCAAGGAAAATACCCATATTTTAAATTTGATACGATATATATTATATATTTGTTTATACATTTTTAATCAAATGATTTTTAACCTTCGATTATTTTATTTAAAATACATACGTACAACTACATTTATTTTTGATGTGATACATTACTGTATGCATCGATACAATTATGTATTATAAATATTTATTAGTAAATAATTTAAACTAAAAATATATTTTACGTTAAGTAGGTACCTATGCAATTTTTATTATACAAATATTCTTTTCCCTGAGCCTTCTTAAAGATTAATTCCGACACTGCATGGTGTTCAACAATATGGAACAAAAATTGGAAATAAGAACTAATACGCTCAACTATACCTGCTATACCTTATACAATTGAGAAAATGTAATATTTTAATCATTAGAGGGATAGAAGGACAGAGATATATAGGACTAACATGTATGGCTGTGGCCTGCGAGCTGAAGTAAGCATTTTGAAAGGAGTATTGATAGATATGATTTAAATATATTTAATTCATATGACTGTTGATTTACTACACCAAAAATATTATGATATACATTATTCAATAAATATTCCATATTATATTATTACATAATAAATGTTAAATGTCCCTTTTTATTTTGACTTTGCATCACCTTATCTACACATTATATAATATATTAATATCTGTAATTAATATAAATATTACTCTGTTCTCTCATTTTACAAAATCCTTGAATATATGATTATTTAAATTAAAATAGTAAAATTATTACCAAAGCTGGGCAAGTTAATGATTTTTTTTGACTCAGTTAAGTTAATTTAATATGCACCAATAACAAAAAGTTAAAAGTTAATTTAACTATAGTTTAACTCAGTTAAGTTAAATACACAATTTTTGTTAACTTTTTATTAAGTTAAAAAAAAGTTAATTTGTTTATACAACGCTAACATACTTAATTTTTTTCCAACCCAAAACTAAATTATAGACTATAGTGTTTATATTTTATACAGTGTTTCCATATTAGTTAAATTTGAATTATAAACATTTTTTACTTTAAACAATTCACGGTAAATATTTTTTGACATGAAAGCAAAATATACTGAAGTAGTGAAATATGATAAAATTAAAAACAAAATAAATTAACTTAACTTACTTCTTAAAATGAAAAATTAACTTGTTAATTTCACGTTAATTAAAAAAATAAATTTA
>NC_042494.1:169539036-169540306 GCF_005508785.2 Acyrthosiphon pisum | reverse complement strand
GATCTATTGTACTTTCTTAAATTTCTTATGCAATTATTACTACATATTGACTACATAAAAAGTATATTTTTCTATATTTAAATATAATAAATTATGAAAATAAGAACTATCATAAGGTATGAGGATATTATTATTAGGTAGGTATTTACTGCATTAAATGTAGCAAACTGCTTTGACTATTAGATAATCACAGATAGTGCATACACTATACAGGTAGATGTCCACATAATAATAGTTCATACATTTTAGAAAATATATACTGTATTTTCATTTAAACAGCAACTGTAATAAAATATAATAACTCAAAAGCATAAAAAAACAGAAATTTCTCAATACAATTATACAATAAAAAAAAAAAAAAAATTAATATTTTTATACAAACTATAGTATTTCTGTGTACCTAAAATTATATAAAAAAAAAAAAAAATAAGAAAAGTAGGTAGTTTTTCTTATAATACAGATATCCCTTAAGGAACCTTGAATTAAATTTTCATGGTTTTTGACCAAAAGAAGATTTTTTATTGATATTTTTTCAAAAAAAAAAACTATAAGAAATCAAAAATGTATACCTCGGTATTTATAAGCTCACAAAATCGGTATACGTCTGGCAACTGGAGCTTTTAGGACTAGCCCGGTAGATAGCATCTTAAGTAATGCAGGTGAACTGCCCCTTGAACTGAGACGTCACAGTCAGATACTCAAATACATAACAAGAATCAAAAGCATGCCTGATCATATATCCAGCAAGATACTCCAAAATCCTCTCACCTCCAACTCCCCCAATAACAGGAACTCAATCTTTGAACATTTCAAAATGATCAATGGAAATCTTGGCCTTCAAATACAAACTTTGAGCAAACTATAACTTTCGTCTCCCCCTTGGCTGTGGTCTCCACAGTATAAACACTCAACTCATAAACCACTGTAAACACTCCACTGACAGCTCTGTCATCCGCAATCTCTTCTTGGAAATATTATCTCAACAATATTCCAGCAGTACACACATATACACAGATGCATCCAAAATTCTAATGGAGTGGGTTTTGCGGTAATCATAGGTCATGAAAATTATAAATTTTCTCTCCCTCCAGGCACCAACATCTACACAGCAGAAACTTACGCCATCTTTGAAGCACTGAAAATAGCCTCCTCCTCAATCCGGATTCTTTCACTATCATAAGCAACTCTTTGAGTGCTTTAAGATCAATCTTAAATCCATACTCTATGAACGAACTTGTGCAGCACATTCAAGAACTGATTTCTACATCCA
>NC_042494.1:169523143-169538843 GCF_005508785.2 Acyrthosiphon pisum | reverse complement strand
GGTCATTATAACCTGAGCCAGAATAGGACACACTCACCTTACCCACTCCTTCCTCATCACCAAGGAACCTGCTCCAGTATGCCATACATGCAACGTGACCTTATTGATCGACCACATCATCACCAGATGTCCGAAATACACAGAAGCTCGGACGTTTTTTTTCAGAAACACAACTTCTCTTAGTCTTGCTCTCTGCGAGGAAAATACTGAAGCTATTTATAAATTTTTCCATTACATACACTTAAACCATAAATTATAATTATCTATTATTTTCATATATGTTTATATTGTTAAAATTGTAGGCTAATAACCTAAGCTGTTGAAGCCTTGTTCACTAAATAAAAAAAAAAAAAAAGAATCAAAAAATTTTGAAAATTTTACCATTTATAAAAAGTGTCAATATAAATATTTAGTGAAAATTTCAAGCATCTATGAATATTTGTTATTGAATTAGGTAAAACAAAATAAGAAAATCATTTGAGGAGAAACTTTATTTTACGAGTGAATATCCAATTTTGTAAATATTTAAAGTTCAAAAGCTCATAAAACGTTATTGTTGATTTACGCTCAACAGAGCAGAGCAATATGAATGAATTTATTTTATAACAATATATGTTTTTTTATTATTTTTTTTTGTGTCATCACCTTTTGGGGTAGTTAAATTTCTTTGATATTCTACTTCAGCATCTTTTCTAACAGATAAGTGAATCCAGTAAGTATTTGGTATTTTGAGAGGTTAAAAGTATAAAATTCCTATAGAAGTTTTTAAAAACTTAAAAAAAAAAAAATGTACGCCGAACCGGTTTTCAACTAAATGTATTAGGTACATATGTATTTAGTTTTTTTGGTGTAACTTAAAAACTTATAGCAATAGATACTTTACATTTTCACGATATGTTCATATAACCATTCAACTATTTTTAAGCTATTTGATGAAAAATTTTGGATTTTCTTTCAATCGTTAGTCAATAAATAATTTGTCGATTAATCAAAAAATGTGCAAATGTAAGTATAAGGGTTCCACATAAGTTCATAATAGTGTCATTTAAAAACAATGTTGAGTGTAAATCCACAATAATTTTTTATGATTATCTGAATTTAGAATTTTTACAAAATTCATAAAAATCGTGATAATTTAAAAACTCTTTTCAGTTAGAAATTCATAACAATTTTTTTTTTTCATAGCTAAAATTTGAAACTTTAATAGAAGATTCCATGTTTTTCTAATAAATATAATATACAAAATTGTAAAATCAATACATTAACTGCTCCGCTTTGAATCTAAACAATTATTTCCTAGTGTGTTCGAAATCAAAAGGAATTGATTTATCAAAGATATATTTATCTGAGAAAAACAAGTTTTGTGACAATAATAAAGGTCTCAAAATGTTTTATTTAAAAATATGTTATATTTGTTTTTAACTAAAAATAATTTTGACATAAGTGCTAAACTATACATATTAATAATACTATTTAAACCTCTTAGGATTGTAATTTATACTAATTTTTTACCAAGGAAGTACTTTTCCTTCAAAATCATAAAATCCACCATTGTGGGATTTGTTAATATTCTTCAAGAAGTGGCAGATTCCTGTAACAGACTGTTCAACTTCAAGTGGTGCACTTGTACCACCCATTGCAGTTTTAACCCATCCAGGATGAATGCTAACTGCCAATATTCCATTATTTTTAAGATCAACACTCAACGATTTTGTAGCAACGTTTATGGCAGTCTAAAAGTTAAAACCACATATATATATAATATAAATTTAATAATAAACACTACCTTATAATAATAATTATTTTATGTGTATTAACTCATAAGGGTTACAAAATTATACATTTCTTTTAAATACCAACTATATCTATATAAAACGGATGATATAATATACATTTTATTGTTTTTATTTGTTTAAATTTTATGATTTAAAAATATATAAGGATGTATTGCGGTGTGCCGAAAATATTTGGTCAAATGATGCTTAGACTACATGTATATAACTGATGTGTGGGTAAAAATATGTAATGTTATGGTAAGTAAACATTCACTAATATCTAATATTTAGATTAATAAATAAAATATAATAATAAACATATAGATATGCGGATGTGGGATGTAGAACCCACATAGTTGTGTCCATCTTACAAGAGCGTAACATAGCAAATTTTACACTCAGTAGATCACATTTAGCTATACTAGTTTAAAAATTAGAATGAATTTACTTCTTATAAAATTTCAAGGCAAGATTATTATCTATGCAATGTCCAATGTCGTAGGCTTTTTCTTATATTTTAATTTTAGCGAGTATTATAAGATTTACAAACAAATTATAAATTTAAAATAGTCATAACTCGCATTAAAATTGAAATATAATAAAAAGCCTACGGCATTGCCCAGATAATAATTTTACCCTTACATTTTGCCGTACCAACTTAATAGCTAATAATATAGATAACAACCAAATACATGCTAATACAACTTGTTAGTATAAAAAACTAAACAATTATGTTATCAAAGCGTTGACCACGAGATTTAGAAACTAAGTCTTAGGCTTAGGCAAGGTGGTAAAGGAACGGGGTTCGTTATGATTGATAACTAATGGGAAAGATTCATTTCTAAAAGGGCTTGAAGAAAGATGGAAGTTAATCATTGAGTATGATTGAACCCGGAATTGTGTGTATTGCAAAATTAATAAGACATCGGAATTACTATCATGCAAATATGTCAACATAAAAGTATATTCAGGAATAATAATAGAAATACTCTATATGTTATGTGTCTTATGTATAAAGTGATATATATTTTATATTATATTTATAATAACACGAGATAAACATGGGCTGTAGGCATTTCTGAAGAGATTGTTGATGGAGACTGCTTCCGTAAGAGCATTTATAAGGTATTGATAGGCAGGGGGAGCATGGTTAGGACTATAAAGTAGCCCCTGAAATGGCCTGTATTCAGACGTGTCACACTCGACCTGGGATGAGCACCTCCATGAAAGTCAGGATAATAACTTAACAATTTGGACTTAGAATATTTTCACGGAAGAGAACAGTAATAAATAAATACAATTACAAATTCAACCAAGTCTACAAATTATTTACATCCGCTGTACGTCACTTAGAATAATTTTATAAGAGGTCAATTCACTTTAATTTTTAAACTAACGGAGCTAATTGTGATCTGCTCAGCATAAATTTGCTATGTTACGCGCTTGTAAGATCGAGACAACACATGCGGGTGCCATGTCCTCTTAAGATTAGGATATACTAAACAAGACTAGGCAACATAATATTTTGAATCTCAGTACGCCACTTTTTTTTAATAGTACCTAGTATAGAATAACAGTCATACATTACCTTGCTTGTTCTATATGGATAAAAACCACCTTGATCATTTTTAGTGATGGAACCCAAAATTGAACTCATATTAACAATTACAGCTTTATATACTCCAGTGGCAGATTTATCTTTTTCTGAAGCCATTTTTAATAATGGTAATAATGCCTAAAAAAAATTGTCCTATGAAAATTTAAACATTTTAATTTGAATAAAAATAATTTATTATTTTACTTGTGTTAACATTATAGGTCCAATGGTATTTATTTTGAAATGGTTTAGTAAATCTTCAGATTTTACTAAGCCAATCCTAGTAAATTTTGATGATATCCCAGCATTGTTAATTAGGACATTGAGACCTTTGTCTTTAACAATATTTGAAACTTGTGAAGCCAAATTAAAGAATGATCCATGATCAATTAGATCTATAAGCATAAATATATAACATAAAAACAAGTAATCAATAGATATAGAGTTATTTATATCATATTATGACATTTATATATTATCTATTAATTAATTTAAAAAGTATTATGGTAGAATTTTGGGACAATCACTTGGTACAAATATCTGATGCCAATTGTAATATCTGCCCTATGCACCTATAAGGCATAGTTGATAGGAATAGGTTCATAGGATCTGCTCAGTGGCTATATCTTATGAAGTATGAGTTATACTGTTATATAGATGGCCAATTGGGTAGTGGTAAATGGTAACGCATTGGAGTCGTGTTTACACAATACATTTTAATGTCTTACACATTATACAGTGAGTTAGTGTGACAAGTATTATACATAGAATTGTACACTTGTTATGTAAGACCTTCATGGATAAATAGTTCCATGTTGTTTCCATAATATGTATGGGATCTCATTAACCTGGATCCTGTACTCCTGTTCATTATGGTAAACACTTTAGCTCGTTTTGGACATTACACAAACACTCATTTCCAACTTACCAATATAATATAGAGACGTAAATGAGAACATAAAATGTAGTTGAGTAAGATGTAATCATAAAAGAGTCTTGAGTATATGCTAATTATAAGCCAGAATTTAATCCAAATACTACATTAATGCAAAAGTTTTTTGTAAATAGAGGATATAGCTTTACTGTATTATCAGAGACCTTTGACTTCCTCCTGGTTCACATTTCTGCGGGCAACCTTACCTACAACAGTCATTCTAATTTCTTTAATTTAGCAGCTATATTAAAAATAATAATTATTATTATAAACTAATTGTGCAAAAAAACTCAGTGATCCCACCACAAGTTTTTTACAGAACAGATATTGAATAATAATATAAATATAAGATGTAGTAAGAAGACTAAGAACTAGTAGGTAATTAAGTATGATACTGTGTTATATATGTATATATATGTGAGAATATGCTACATATTATGTATTATTATTTTGCTTCAAAATTAAAATAATAAAATAAATAATATCTGGCCACAATTACCTAAAAACCAACGATTGTAGGTATGGCTGCATAAAGAATAGTTAAGAAAATTAAATATATATTTAGATTTTTTTTTTTTATTCTGTGAATTTAATAATTTGTAATTTCAGACTGATTGTCTGACAGTAAAAATATGAGTCCATATAGACTTTTTTACATATTATCAGAGAACACAATATGCTGGTGTGACTATGACTACTCATGGCTATTCACTTACCACTAACAGTCTAATAGGTATCAATATTAAATTTACCACTTAGTTGTGATAAGTTAATGAAAAAATCTACCAACTTAGGATTTACACATCTGCATTTTTTCTCATTTTAATTTTTTTTAAATATATATATAAAGGAAGCTAAAGCCAATGGACCAACCTAACCAGTATATTATCTTTAATTATAGTGAAAAACCTAGTTTACTGTACATTTTCCAAGGCTTAAAATTAAAATATTTTGTGGCCATATAGTAATACTTTAAAGTTCATGGGCTATTAGGCTGCCCTAGTGCCCTCATAGACCTGCATTATTAAAAAAATAAATAGATAAAATATACTATATAAATATTCAATTACTTACCTGCTTCCAGAATATGAAGTTGTGGATTCTTTTTCAATTCCATTAATTCCTGAAAAATTATTTTATTTATTTTATGTGTCTTTGTATGTCTCAATGCAAACTAATCACAAACATTTTGTAACATTTATTGAAAAAATACTAAATAGTAACCTTGTATTAAAAAGACAAGTACTCAAGTGTATTATAAATTATAATACCTACCACCTAATACCTGATATTTGATAAAATAAATCTATTAGAGGGGGATAGAGTGGCTGAGCGGACTAAGGCTTTGGTTGAGAGACGCTCCGACGCAGGTTCGATCCCGGATACGGGCGGCATTTTTCTTTTATGTTATTTTAATATATTTAATTTTATATTGTTGGCTTAAAAATTAGAGTAAATTGACGTATTATTACATTTTAATGTAAAACTACATAATATTTAATAGAATTGTATTTGCCGATGATATTAATTTACACTAAAGCAAAAATAATAAATCCATTTTAGAAAACATCCAGCTTAGTGTAGATATCATAAATGATTGGAGCAAAATAAATGGTTTCAGATTTTTACCAATTAAATCCAAATGCATAGTTTTCTCTAAGAAAACAAAAAAAGCACCCAAACTAGAAATAAAACTCAACAGTTTAATTATACACATAGTCAATGACATCAAAGTCCTTGGAATGATTTTCGACAAAAATCTGAACTGAAACAAGCACTTTTCATTCTTAAAAACAAATACTTCCAAAACCAACAACATAATCAAATTACTAGCGAAGAACAAATGGGGTGCTCAAAATAAAATTCTTCACAATGTTTACAAAACATTAATTAGATCTAAAATAGAATACGGTGCTATCGTATACAGCAGTGCAAAAACAACAAGTCTAGAAAAACTCGAGACAATTCAAAAGAACAACCTACGCCTAATAGCAGGTGCATTTAAAATCAACCCGATCAATAGTCTTCTATGTATTACTGGGGAGATATCCCTAGAAAAAAGACGGAAATTACTCGAACTATAATACGCATTCAAAATAGCCTCATATCCAAACATCCCGACCTATAACTCTTTATTTGACAAAAGAAACAATAATGCATATTATCTACAGACTAACATAAGCAATCCAATTGGCAGACGGATAAAAAACTTTTTTAATGCCCATAGTATAAACCCCAAACATATAATAAAATCCGAAATTCTGACAAAACCACCTTAGAGACCAAATAATTTTGTAATTGATTATTGCTTTGCTGAAAGCAACAAAGGAAACACCGCCCCTCAGATTTTTAGAAATCTTTTTAAAGAAAAAAAACACAAAATAGAGATCATGTATTAGTTTTTACTGCCGCATCCAAAACCGAAAATAGCATTGCATTCGCAATAATAATCAATAGTTCAATATACAAATTTAGATTACCTGCCCTAAACACCATATTTACCGCAGAAGCCTTAGCGATCCAAAAAGCAATCCATATAATTAAGGAAATGCCTAACTACACCTTCAACATACTAACCGACTCACTCTCTGAGTACACTAATAAGTATCCAAAACCCCCCAAAAAATAACGAAATAACCAATAATATTATTAATTTTCTCAACAGTATTAACAAACTTATAATACTAACATGAATTCCTAGCCATACCGGAATTGAAGGGAACAAAAGAGCAGACATGATGGCAAAATAAACAACCAGTGATCAAACCATCAAAATATTGAGCTTTCTTTCTAAAGATGACCTTAAAAGAGAAGCTAAAAATATCATAGGAAACTTATGGTGTAAGGAATGGTATTTACTGAGGGACAACAAATTAAGAGAGATTAAACCCACCACCGATAGATGGATTAACCCAATAAATATAACTAGACAACAAGAAGTAATTCTAACCCGCCCAAGGATTGGACACTACTGGCATACCCACAAACACCTCATGGACAAAACAGACCCAGAACACCATGCATCACCTGCAGATCCGAAATCTCCATCAAACATCTTCTATTAGAATGTCGCCAATTTAATGAAGAAAGAACTAAGTACAACATTCCAAGTAGTATCTCCGAATGTCTTAACAATGAACCTCTAAATATCAACAGTACACTTAGTTTTATAAGAGACACCAACTTACACAAAACCATTTAACCAAAAATCTAAATAATTTTTTTTTATGTATTTCGTTTCTTTCTTTATTAATTCATATTGTTACTTACTTTATATTTATAATCATTTACCTATAATGTATTAATCAGTTTGTAATCATTAATTGCGGCCAATGACCAATGTAGTAGAGGCCTTGTTCTTTAAAATAAAAAAAAATATAAAAATTATATCGGGTATAGAAAATTCTAAATTAAATATTTGGGGCAAATTCCAAGTATCTACAGTTATTCGTTTTTGAGTAATGTCAAGAAAATAAAATTGATTTTGTCAAAAACTGGATTATTAAAAATAATAAATAACACACATAATTGTAAAATCATTCATCACTCTTCTCAGAGTCTAAAATAATCTGAAGTCTTTTGTACCATAAAATGTTAATTAATTTTGATAATTATTAAGCTAAAACTTTTTACTTTAAAACAGTAATATAATATATTGTGTATTAAAATATATCTACAATGTATAAACTACAGAGGTATAGGTACATATGCATTATAAAAATTGGTAAAAATGGTTGTACTAAGGTAATTAAGGTCATGAGAGTAAGATGAAATAGATGAAAACGGCACATTTAGCTCCAAACTTAAATTTTTAATACTTCTATTAATATATTTGGTAGGTTTACTATGCGCATAGTACCTCGCATGAATCTAGGAAAAAAAAACCTGGAAATTATGCATTGGAAAAAAAAGCCCCGTACCAACTAAATACATTATTCTTTTTTTATTATGATTTCCATAATTAAATATAATCATAATATAATCATTGCATTTATCACTAAAGTTTTAGTACCTAAAACTTCTTTAAAATAATATCTATAACCATAAGATATATAATATTCTAAAATACTAGTTTAATATTTTGTAATTTAATAAACTGTTAAAGTGTTAAAACATTAATGTTAACAATTGTTTTTCATTAATTATTATATTATTAGGTATCTATCTAATTTAATATTTATTATACTAGACAATACTATTATTTTATTAAAAGGTAACTATAAAAAAATGTACATCTACTATATAACATTAAACAATAACTAATTATATCACAGTTAAAAAATCATATAACATAAACCATAAATCAAAATATATATAATAAATAGTTTAATAACATATTATGTATTACTTATTAATTATTATAAAGTATACAGGTATAGCTGCAATCTGCATTTTACATTGTCATTAATTGTCATTTGTACATAATTAAAAAAATGTTTGAAGGTAAATAATTGCCATTTGTCATTTGTATATAATTAAAAAAAATGTTTAAAGGTAAATAATTGTCATTTGTCATTTGTATATAATTTTAAAAATTTTAAAAATTTAAAATATTTAAAAAAATGTAACTTTGAACAAATTTAAAATAATTTAGTGGCATTGCTTTCTAATGTTGTGGCTAACTGCCATTAGAAAATCTAATATACTTATATCATAATTTTTAATTTAGTACTGAAGAAAATATCATACTGTAGGTACACCGTACACACTTTTAATTTAAAATGATCACAACGATAACTATATAAACAAAAAAACGTTGGTTCAACTACCAAAATGTATTAAAAAATTAGTAGTTAAAATAGGCGGTTATCATTTAAGAAAAAAAGGTTATATTGCGTATGCGTAAGTCTAATTATATTAAAAAAATTCATAGGCCATCAAAAAGTGTATTTTTATGTCATATCAACCAAATAGAAAACAGAATTCAAATTGTATTGCCCTACTCAAAGATATTGAGTGTTCTCAATTAGCGCTTATATATGTACTATATATGTATAATCCAGTCTTGAATACTTTTTTTGTATTCGAATACTATTTTAAATACTTTTTTTTTAAAGTATTCAAATGCGTATTCTGAATACTTTTATTTGTATTTTTTATTCAAAAAAAAAATACTTTTTTCCGATCCAGAAAAATAGTTTTAAATTTGTGAATAGTAGACATATTATAAATCATGAACATTAATTTTATTCTTTGAAGGAAATATAATATTGACCAATGATGTGATTATTTTTATAAACACCAATTTGTTGTATCCCGTATATGGCCCGTATCGGTCGTATCATATATGTGGTCAAAATTTACAAATATTTTATGATTAGGTTGTATTTTTAATTATAAATTAATAAATTTTAATTACCAACCATTCAAAAACTGACAAAAACTAGTTATAAAAAAAAGTATTCTAATAGTATTCAAATACTTTTTAAAGTATTCGAATATGTATTCTGAATATATTTTTTAAGAACTATTCGAATATGTATTCCGAATACAAAATAAAAGTATTCTTTACAAGACTGGTATAATCTATACACTATATATGATAGAATATACCTATATCCAAAAAAGGTTACGTTACCTATATATTTTCAATGTCCAATAATTAGCTCTAAAACTTGATATTTTACTTTTTGAGTCGAGTAATTAATATATCGAACATTTAATTTTATACAGGCACAGATTGGCTTCTCTTCTACAATATACATGATATGTGTTTTTACTCTCAACCGCTCAATAAACCATAATATTGGTAATACAAAAATGAATTTTTTAGCATTTTCATTACTATTAATATTTTTTTAATTTTTTAAAATTTTTTTTCCGGGATTCAAACGTAGCCCGCTGAGCGTAAAATATACGTTATGCACTTGTAAGACGGAGACAACACATGTGTGGTGCGGGTGTGACGTCATCCTTAAGGTGCCACGGTACTACGGTAGTATATCATATTATTTGATATTTTGAATTTTGGATCATAATTTAATATTTATCCCGTACGGCCGCGACGTCCCACAGCGAACAATTTATTAATTTAAATTAAAAAAATGATTAGGATTGATTCTGAGATATGAGATATCAAGACCATAAAACAATCAAGACAGATCTTAAATCTTAAATTGTGGTCCAGACATTTTTTAAAAACTTTACTAGTTTCTTCCATGTGAATATTTAGTTCCATGATATCGTCAGATAAGCATGATGAATACTGAATTGCATTAGGTATTGTAATATTTCCTTATTCGTCAAACGTTTTCCTTATTGCGAGTTCAGACTTCAGAGTTAGTGACCATTCTAAGTTCGGCTACTAGCTACTAAGCTACTTGATAGACGAAAGTATATTCATTTATTAGTTTGTTTTTGTTTCTAATTTTTTTAATTTGATCAGTTGTACATAAAACGTGCATTTTATATATTACAATATCAATTTTTAATATTTTGAAATACAATAATTTTAAAATGGCTCCCGTCGAACCTAGTAAGTATATAATTACCTTGGCTTTTCCCATATCTCTGCAAGTCGCAAATACGTTCTCCACATTAAACGCTTGATTTGATAATAAATGTTTGACCAATCCTAGTCCAATTCCTCTATTTGCACCAGTAACTAAAACGGAACACATTTTGATTTTTAACTATCGAACTATTTACTCTTTATAAAAAGTTTTTATAAGTATTAGTAGTGTAGTACACTTTAACTAATGAGTATAACCATAGAATTGAAACCATTCCAAACCGTGTTTACTAACCTAACAATGGGTTTGGCTTTTTATTTTTTAAGGCAAACAGTGCACCACAACATTGGTGAATTTGGTTTCTTATCAATCTTACATTCTTCCCCATATTTCCGTCATTTTTATAACTATAAAATAATATGTATATTAATAACTTATTACGCAATCGGCAATCATTGAATTACATAATGTTATATAATTTATGTTTTTAGTTTTTACTGAAGTTTACAAATATTTTTCAGCGAAATATCAAAGATCAATGTAATAAAATATTTTATTTTATTGAAATGTTTTGCGTTCGGTCTTTATCTTCACGTATTTTTCAAAAAAATCGAAATGTTTGTAAAACATTTACATACAACAATAAAAGATTTTTAAGAAAAATAAGTTTATGTAAATAATAAAATCAATAACTTAAAAGCTTTTATATTGTGTATGGTTACTGATAGTTAATTTATATTATTCTATTTGTGTTCAAATATAAATATATATACATATACAACTATATTATAATATATTAAATAGTATTGTCATACATATTAACCGATAAAAATAATCAATAGGACTAATTTTTTCTCATCTATTAATGAACCTATAAAGATCAATAAGGATGTGGATAGTATATGCATTTGTACTTTGTAGTTCCCATACAACATTTTTATGCTCTGCGCATCTATTATATATTTTTACCCAAACTACTTATAATATATTTTCTTCTTGAACGATTTACAATTATTGATCCAATTTGTGACTTTTTAATAACATAATTTTAAATTATATTATTTTATTTGCATCCTAAGAACGATAACGACTAATCATTGACTCGTTTTAACCATTTACATTGATAACCACAAATAAAATAAGTTTTATAGTAAACCGTATATAATATTTTAGCTTGCCTTATTGTCTGTCTTTTTAAATGTTAATCATATTTATTTTTGTTTTAGGTGGACAGTATGATTTTGATCTTTTAGTGATAGGTGGAGGATCTGGTGGTTTAGCTTGTGCTAAAGAAGCTTCAAGTTTTGGAAAACAAGTTGTAGTTTTAGATTTTGTTATTCCGTCAGAAAAAGGTACCACTTGGGGAATAGGTGGTACTTGTGTTAATGTTGGTTGTATACCTAAAAAACTAATGCATCAAGCCTCATTATTAGGCGAATCAATTCAAGTACGCTAAATAATATTTTATTTAAAGTGTATATTTATTCTAAACTTAACCCAAATTTTGCTAAATTAGGAAGCTCGGAGCTATGGATGGAACATACCTGATCCAATTTCATTCAATTGGGAATCTTTAGTAGAAGCTGTACAAAATCATATTAAGTCAGTTAACTGGGTTACACGTGTACAATTAAGAGACAAGTATTTATATTTTAATTACAATTATAATAATATTTAATATTAAAATATAATTTAAATCTTTAAACATTTTTTACAGAAAAATTGAATATGTCAATGGACATGGCGTATTTGAAGATGCTCATACGGTTATTGCAAAGATGAAAAATGGTAAAGAACGACGAATAACAGCAAAGGATATTGTAATAGCTGTTGGTGGACGTCCACGCTACCCCGATTTTCCAGGGTGTAAAGAATATTGTATCACTAGTGATGACCTTTTTTCAATGCCTACATCACCAGGAAATACTCTGGTTATTGGTGCCGGATGTGAGTCAAACATAATATTATTATCTTATTAAATAATATAATATATATTTTAAATTAACTTTTTAGATATTGGGTTAGAATGTGCAGGATTTCTGAAAGGTTTAGGGTATGAAGCAACTGTTATGGTTCGATCTATGCTTCTCAGAGGTTTTGACAGGGGTATGGTAGATTTAGTTCAAGCTGAAATGGAACATAAAGGTGTAAATTTTCTTTTTGGAAAAATACCTGTCAAAGTATCAAAGCAGCCCAATGGCAAATTATTAGTAGAATGGAAAGGTGGTGATGAAGTAAGTAGTGCTTGTAATATTTGATACTTGAAATATTTTAGTATTTTTTTTTTTATTTTAGATCGGACAAGGGGAATTTGATACAGTTCTTGTAGCTACAGGACGTAAAGCTTTATCTGAAGAATTAAATCCGTCTGCTGCTGGTTTACAAGTTCATCCTGAATCTTTCAAATTTATCACTAATGCTGAACAGACTAATATTCCAAATATATATGCAGTTGGTGATGTATTACACGTAAGTATAATTTATTAAATGTAGAAACATACCTTATCTTTATAATGTAGTTTTATTGGATTTTCTTTCAATCTAAATGTATTTATTTAGCTTTTAAAATTTTAGAACATTGAACTTGAGTTTTTTTTTTAATACTTAGTTTACAATACTTATACATTTTAATGCTGCTATGTGTTAAATCCTGTATTTATTTCTTTTAGTTAAAAAAAATATATATATATTTTTGTATTATAAAATCAGTTTTTTATTTACGATTTGCAGTTATGCAAATAACGATGTTATCAAAAATGTTCAAAATATTCAAACAACTGATTTATTTTATTACTATTATGTTCAAACTAAATAATTTGTTTGTATTCCAATAATTATTGTAGGAAAGACCAGAACTAACGCCAGTAGCAATTCAAGCAGGCAAATTATTGGCTGGACGATTATATAATGGCATTCAAGAACAAATGGATTATGATAACGTTGCTACAACAGTTTTCTCACCTCTTGAGTATGGTTGTGTTGGTCTCACAGAAGAAGAAGCAATTAATAGATATACTGAAAATGGGATTGAAGTAAGTACCATTAGACCTTGTATTGATGAATAAAACATACTATAACAGTTGTGGTATTAGTCATCGGGTGGGTATCAAAGTTACGAAACACTGTTGTGTATAAACGTCAATAATTTAAAAACAGGTTTTTTAATATTTTAATGTGCAACGTAGCCAAACTTATAGATCATACAGGTTTTTATATATAATTTACCGTACACCATTTATTAATTTATTAGTTATCTATAATAGTATAAAGGGTTATCCATTTTAATCTTTTAATAATAAGTTTGTGTTATAATATTCATGTATTAATATTATTGAATTCTGAGGTTTTAAACTATGAAACTTTTTCGCTGCATATTTGGACATTTATTTTAATTTTAAGTGCTTACAATTTTTACTGCATATTTTGGTGTTTTTTTTTCAGACATTTTGAAATAATTACTATTGTAATATAGAAAAATATAAATATTACCTATACTTTTATAGTTTCTATCGAAATAAATTAATAGGCCTACTTGTAGCCCTAAACAGGTTTTCCAAATATATTTGGGAATTAATATTTTGCTTGTAGATTAAAACTATCTACAAACACAGATATTTTAATGAAAAATATTTATAGAAGCATTCCATTCTTATGGTAATTATTAACCCACCTACTTGCAAAAAAAAAAAATGATTTCTCGTTGAAAGCTATACTAAATTAATTATTAATATTATTTGAGTTTTTATTTGGTACTCATGGTCTATGGATAATATCAGATGTTCTTACTTATAACATTAAAATTGTTCATAAGTGTTATTTCTGCAGTGTCCTTGCAGTAGTGTCCCCACGGGGCCTCGCCCTCTCCATAACAATTTTTATGTATTCATGTGTATTCATGAATTCATGTATTTATGTGTTTATTATGTAAAATCAATCATTGTCAACATAATAATAATTATTAAAATTTTAATTTACTGTTAAGAGTAGAAAAAACTAATTAATAATAACCTTAGAAAATAAGTCAGTAAAATTGAGTTCAGTTCCCTCAAACTTTAAAAAATATGCCTATAGTTATTATTTTTAATCTGTACAGTTTATAATTTTGTTAATTATTTAATATTATGTCTTAGGTGTATCATGCATATTATAAGCCTACAGAGTTTTTTATACCCCAGAAAAATGTTAAACATTGTTATTTAAAAGTAATAACTCTTTTAGAAGCACCACAAAAAGTTTTGGGTATGCATTTTATTGGGCCTCAAGCAGGTGAAGTAATACAAGGATATGCTGCAGCTATAAAGTAACTAAACTTATATTAAGAGGATGTGTGTCTCCGTCTCACAAATGTACAACATAGCACAGACTGTTTTGCAAGGGACAACTTTACTCCCTCTTTATTTATAGTAGAATTACCAAAATTCCACAACACATAGGGAAGAATTTTTCTTATGTCGTAGTATTTTCATTTCTTCTATAGCACTAACCAATTATTTTAAATAATTTAAATTCTATGTGTTGTGGAATTTTAGTAATTCTACTATAAATACAGAGGGAGTAAAATTGTCACGCGCAAAACCGTTCTTGCTATGTTGTACATTTGCAAGACGGAGGAAACACATGCAGCGGGTGTGACTTCCTCTCAAAATATGTAAAAAAAATAGTCTATTTATTTTTTATTTAATGTTTTTTTTTTTTTTAATAGGGCTGGATTAACCTATCAACATTTAAAGGACACTGTAGGAATTCATCCTACAGTATCTGAAGAATTTACTAGGGTGGCCATCACTAAGCGGTCGGGTGATGATCCTACTCCGCAAAGTTGTTGTAGTTAAACTAATTTCTTTAATATTAATTAAAAATATACAATAATTATTTTAAATATATCAATTACTCATCCAATTTATTCATGTGGTGTAAAGGTATTAATTATAGAATAAATATT
>NC_042494.1:169522902-169523043 GCF_005508785.2 Acyrthosiphon pisum | reverse complement strand
TAATAAGTAAAATAGAAATTAAATGTTTTGCTTCGGAATTAAAAATAAATCATTTTAATAATTGGTTGTTTAATTACTTACCTCTATTCTCTAAAAACCCATTTGTATTTGTATTAAAAAGTTAAATAATAAAATGACAAG
>NC_042494.1:169521330-169522802 GCF_005508785.2 Acyrthosiphon pisum | reverse complement strand
CGGTTCTAGTTTGTAATAGGTAATCAATTATAAATTCATATAATAGAAATAAACATAGATATACACATATTATACCTATCTATAAATATGGAAACGTCCAGGAAACTGCTTCCAGATTACGCGCGTGCTTTAAGAGCGGGTAAAGTACAATTGTTGGGTACACAATCGGCAATTCAAAATTGCGCGTTCGTATGCGATAGGCATATGTCGCAATGTTGTCACCCTGCTCCCCCGCCGCCGAAAATTGTGCGAGTGAACTTTGTACCTCAGAAGAAGGGGACGGTACCGTCGCGGTCAAGCCAAAGGCCGCCAGCACCCGCCGCTATACACTTTGTCGTTTCCGAGCCGTCTAGGCAAATTCCCGTAAATGTCGCGATCCGGTGCGCCGCCGCCGTTAAAACGCCATATTTGTTGTGTGTTCCGTGCACCTGAGCCTCGCTGCTCTTTAACTCGTCGCGAACGCCAGTTTTCGCGTTACGAGTATCCGCCCGTGTGCCAAACCACGATTCATTGGGTTACCTACCTACCGTCGCCCGTTCGAATTTCCGCAGTGCGAAATCGAGCCGTGGTCAACCACGTAATCCACGTGTTTTGTCGTCGAAGCCGCTCGCGCTTTCGACGCTTTCGTGTCGCGCCGCCCGTTGTGCACACGAAATTGGGTATTTCGACCTCCTGTGGTCAGTACATTCATTGTACATCGTCGCCCGCTCGTTTTACATACGCAGTGCGATTTTGCCGTGTTCCCACGTGTTCACGCTAGAGCTCTGCACGGTCTGGTCTTTTTCGGTCTTTGTGTATTGTAATTTAATGTGGTTCGGTCCGGTTTGGTCCCTTTGTCTACAAAAAAAAACTACAAATTAATGCAATAGGATACGAATTTATTATTCATATTACCTATGTCAAATAATAAAATATATATATATATGAATAATCATAATATATCGATGGTTAAGCACACACATATTGTGTTAGTTACAAATTTTATGTAAAATGTGTTATGTACCTAATAAGATAAATATTTCAAATTGTGTATTTTTATGTGCACAAATGAGGTACCTATATGAAATACTCTTGTGACGTCATATTATAATGTTGTGGTCAGATGTTTGAGTCAATTAAATACTATAAGGCTCTGGGCTCATCAGGCTAACTGGCTAAGATATATGGCTACATCATTTTTTATTTATTATGTGGAAGATATGAGTATCCAAAACTTGTTTATATAATAGATAGATAATAAAATTAATACTTTAGGTATCTAAATATTACAATATGATTTGGTTTGTTTTGATTTCAATTTTAAATCTTGGTACAGCCCTATCATTCGTAATATTATTACTATATTTATTGTTTTATTATATGTCATATAATTGAAATATGTAACAGTCTGTGCTTTCAGATTTGTGGGCATCATTATTTGGCCCGGTATAATTTTATCCAATAAATCGTAATTCCTATACTTATTTAAAATA
>NC_042494.1:169521088-169521230 GCF_005508785.2 Acyrthosiphon pisum | reverse complement strand
GTACCGGCTAAACCAGGCAAAAATAGGCGACGACGTAATTACGTAAGTCAGGTGATTGAGACGTACCTAACTCAAAACAAGTAATCAAGGGCAGTGATTCTTGGGCATCCTACGAAGATTTGAACATGTAAGAGGACACATA
>NC_042494.1:169516981-169521038 GCF_005508785.2 Acyrthosiphon pisum | reverse complement strand
AATCAAAAACAAAATTGTGCACTTGTGCGTTGGAACGAAGACTGACCTACATTTCGTGAACGCGAATTTTAAAGTGTACAAACAGAATTTGAGTACAAACCGCATATCCACGGGTTTTAAAAGAAATAAACTTAACAAATAGAGCACAGGCGGAATTGAAAAGACGAAACGAATCGAGAAAAACAAAAAAAGCAATAATAACGACTGACGCTGGCGAAAAAAGCATTTGAAAACCAACCGACCGCCGCCGCCGCCGCCGCGAAGGCACGCGATTGGACGCGCCAAGGAATCGACGGGAACGGGTCGGGCGGACTGTAGAAACGGAGCGGTGTTAAATTTTTTACGCCACGGTTTCACTTGGCTGGCGTTTTCCGTTCCACGGGTGGCTTGCAGACAGCTGATTTCCTTGTCATTTTATATATTAAGATAAGAGATGTTGTACTTTAATAATTATTTATTATTAATTTAATTTTATATTAAATTAAAACTTATAATTGTCTGGGGGCCGGAGGAGAAGCAATGTAAGCAACAGTTCCTTCTCCGGCTCTAGATTAAACCGGAAAAAAAACAACTTATAATTATTATTGATTTCGTTGTAGATTTTAATACTACCTATTATTTATTTATTTTAAACTAACTAAACCTTTTAATATTAATATATAACTTTTGTTTCATCTTTAATATTTATATATATCTATTAGCTAACTTAATTTAGAACTCTTGTTCCCTACTCAAGCTTTGCACTTCAAAACACAATTATTTTAAATATATATATTTGATTTAAAAACTTTGTATAATATTTAGTGAAATAATAAATTACTACTATATATAAATTTCAAAAACATTTTTCATAAAATGCCCTATCTATAATAAATTATTATAAACTAAATAATTATAATTTTGAAAAGCGGGTAAGGTGATGTCGGTTTGTTGTACAATAGGTTACAACTGCGTCACTGTAATGGATCACTGAAATTTGAATTAAATTATATAATAGCATTATATAAGAAAAACGATTCTAAGCGAAGACAGTCAGTCAGCCGATGATATAACTAAATATATTTGATAATATTATCAATAGTTTTAGTGTGTAGGTACATATTATTTTTCTACTTTTCCAGCATTGGCGTGCACAGATTTTGTTCGCATTGTATGCGACTGATAAAATGCGACCCCCTCCCCCCCGCGCATGCAGCATGATATGATACATGGAAAGCCCGGATACAAAGGGGGAGCGAACGGGGCGCACCCCCTCCCCTAAATCCGTAAAAATAGATTTGTATTATGTATAATATGTATATAATATAATATATATTGTATAGACAAGGCTGGACATTAACGAGTTAAAAAGTTAAAGTTAAGTTTAAAAGTTAATTTAATTATAACTTTTTAGGTAACTTAACTAATTACTTTTGGATTTTCATTAACTTAACTGTTAACTTACTAGAACTCTTTTTTAAATAACGTGAAATTAACGATTTCATTTTAAGAAGTAAGTTGAATTTATTTATTTTGTTTTTAATTTAATTATATTTCACTATTTCAGTCTATTTCGTTATCGTGTCAAAAAATATGTATCGTAAACTGTTTAAAGTTAAAAATTTATATCATTCGAATCTAACTTATATGGAAATACTGTATAAAGTACAAGCACTATAGTCTATAATTAAGTTTGTGGTTGGAAAAAAATTAAGTACGCTAGCGTTGTATAAACATATTAACTTTTTTTTAACTTAATAAAAAGTTAACAAAAAGTGTGTATTAACTTTTAACTTAACTGAGTTAACCTATAGTTAAATTAACTTTTAACTTTTAACTTTTTGTTATTGGTGCATATTGACTTAACTGAGCTAAAAAAAATCATTATCTTGCCCAGCCTTGTGTATAGGTACAATAATTTGCAATATTGAACGAATTTCGTCAAAATTCTAACTTTTGACAGTTTGTAAACTACAAAATAATATTGATTTTATATATTTTTGAATTATTTTGATTAGTTTCATTGACAACTTATAAGAAACCTTGTATTATATTTTCAAATTTTTTGACATAACGAATATTTTTTATTGACATTTATACCAAAACAATTAAAGAAATATCAAAAATATCAAATGTCTATAGCTCAAAAAGAGTCAAAATATTTTGAAAAATGTTACTATTATGTACCTATATTAAATTTTAATATAAACATAATATAGCGAACATGAGATAAGTATCTACGGTTAATCGATTTTGAAAGTATGAAAATTTGCTCGTTTTATTCATTTTAATTTTTTGTTAAATTGTTTCTAGCTCACCGCGGATACTATGTAGAACACACGACAACATTTAAACTGTGTGCACAACTGTTGAACTGTTAATTATTAATTGTTTATTTCGTATGTAAAGGTACTAACTACGTATAGTTGTAAATGCAATGCGAAGTTATGGAAGTACACGCCACACGCGATAACATTCAAGCTGTGTGTGCACAGCTGTATATTATTAATTGTTCATTTCGTATGCAAAGGTACTATGGGCGATTGTAAACTCCGCCAGAATATCGGTCAAGATAAAAAGGTAATAATAGGTCTATGGTAAACTCCGCCAGTTTTTTTTTTTACCTGGTCAGTGCGACAGTACTTACATTGCCACGTGCCTTCTCACATTAAATACGTTTACATCTATTGTGATGATATATGTCAAAATTCAAGGCTGGGCAAGTTTATGATTTTTTTTAACTCAGTTAAGTTAAGTTAATATGCACCAATAACAAAAAGTTAAAAGTTAAAAGTTAATTTAACTATACGTTAACTCAGTTAAGTTAAAAGTTAATATAAAATTAACTTATTAACTTAACTTTAACTTTTTAACTCGTTAATGCCCAGCCTTGTCAAAATTGATAAGATATTGTCAAGGTTAGATCGATTCAAATTTTTAATAATTTTATCTTCATATTATCTGAAATCAGGATTTCCAATGATGATATCGGCAGTAGATAAGGTATACGTAAAGACGTATACTTTGACGAACATAATCATTCGTAGTCTGCGTGTTTCCGTACTTCTGATATTTGTATATGTCCGAACGAAATATGTCGCAAGAAAATAATAGTATAAAATTAATTACTGGCCAACGAGGCAATCTGTTGGTTGTATTTAAAAATTATAAGTATAATAAAAATATAAAATACGCGTCCGGTGAAATAAAACGGAGGTGCAATAACAAAAATTGTAATGCATTTATAAAAACTGTTGGAGCTAAGCAGCATAATATTGCTTTAACACATTTTGCAAATGATACTCACATTACTTCATGCCTTCCAATTTCCATCCAAACACTAGAAAGACAAGAAATAAGTAGTTGTGTAAAAAGGAAAGCGGTAGAAGATATTCGTGATAAACCGGATAAATACATTTCAAAATTAATTAGTAATAAAATAGGTACACGTGTCGTATGCTATCTACAAATTTAACTTCAAATGACATGTCGTTGGTAAAGAGAAACATGTATAATGCACGTAGAAAATTAATGCCACCAGTTCCAACTTCGCGATCTGAAGTTATTTCATCGCTTATTCAGATGGCACCAAAAACGATCAGAGATGAAAGTTTTTTAATTTTATCTGATTTCGATAGTGAGATTGTTATATATAGTTGTATTACAAATCTAAAATATTTATGTATCTCAGAAACAATTTATGTGGATGGAACATTTGATTATTGTGTTAAATTTTTTTATCAATTATTTACTTTACATGGATATTTTAATGGACATTATATACCACTTGTCTTCTGTCTTTTAAAAGATAAAAAACAAGAGACTTACATTAATTGTTTCAAATCAATCTGTGAAAAATGTTTAGAGTTAAATTTAGTTTTTAGTCCAACAGAAATAGTTGTCGATTTTGAATTAGCAATTCATAATGCATGCGAAAAAATATGGCCTGATGTTAATCTAGTAGGATGTAGATTTCATCTCAGCCAATCATGGTGGAGGGCAATTCAAAACTTTGGACTGAGTGTTGAATATAAAAGTGAATCAGAAATAAGTAAGTGGCTTCATCTATGTTTCGGAT
>NC_042494.1:169503458-169516645 GCF_005508785.2 Acyrthosiphon pisum | reverse complement strand
GAATGTTCACATTTTTAGTAAAGTTCTTATCGAATTTCAAACCCAAACTTATATTACACTAAATGGCATATCTCAAGTAAATCAGTTAAAAAATTCGAAATCGAAAAAAAAAATGACAGTATTACAGGATGCTATGAATAGGTATACTAATAAAGAAATACAAGACTTAGAATATTTGCAAATTGTATTACATGTGATGCATCATTATAGTTTTCATACATGACAATATTTATAACGATTATTTATCAATTATTTATTATATTTTATTATATTATGTGGACGATTATTTATTTATTATTTTTTGACTATGATTTGTGTATATTTAATGTTGACAAATATTAATTATTATTATGAAAAATATAATTTTGGATTATTACGTATAACGATTATTTTTTGACTATGATTTATGTATATTTAATGTGGACGATTATTAATTATTATTATGGAAAATATGATTTTATATTATTAGGTATAACGATTCTTTATTTATTTTTTATTATATTTTATTATATATTATGTGGACAATTATTAATTATTATTATGAAAAATATGATTTTGGATTATTTATTATGATTTTTTATACTATGATTTAAATATTGATATGATATGATATGATATTAAGAATTATAATATAATATCATATTAATTTTATACTACTATTTGATTTTCTTCACTGGCGGAGTTTACATAAACTCAATTTTACCTGATTTTTTTCAGTGGCAGAGTTTACATGAACCCAATTTTACCTGTTTTTTTTTTCTGGCGGAGTTTACATGCGCCCGGTACTATACCTACATAAGTACCTACTTCAGAGGGAAGGTATGGATTTTATATTAGCATCAACTTTTGTAAAACAAGATAAAATCAAATCAATTCAGTGGATTTAAATCTTAATAGGGGAAATGTATAGCTAAGTAGGCATTACTCGAATATACCTATAACTATAATCGACTATTTGTAGGAAGAAAATGATTAAGCTTATGTTCACCAGGAATTCCATTCTTTTCGAAATGGTGAGAAGCGTCTCTGTATCCCAAAAAAATGTGTATACTAACACTTTTGTCCCGTATTTCAATTAATTCGTTCTTTATGTAAGTAGTTTATTTTAAAATGATTTTAAAAATTACTTTTCATATTATCATTTTGCATTTTTTAAATTTAATTGATGATTGATAAATGATAATATCTAAGTCACCATTCTTATTATTTGTTTGAATTCTATTTGTTTCAACTTTCAAATATATTAAGAAATATCACATACCTTTTATGTAATTTTGTAATGGTCTTATATCCAATATTTTTATATTTTTTCATGCACATACAAAAAAACCTGGTGTTTATTTAATAAGTAAAAAGAAGGTAAGTGTATGTCGCTCTGCTGTACACTAGTAGGCTACAACTTACAAGTGGGTCACTGTTATCAATGATGTGAAATTTGAATTCAATGATATACAATCATTATACAAAAAAGTAAAAACGATTCTGAGTGAAGACCGTCTGTCAGCCTATAATATTACTAAGTAGGTATATTTTATGACATTATTGTGATTAAAGTAATTCATTTTAATATAAGGCATTAGTATCTACTGCAGTACCGCAGTAGGTAGGTTAAATTCATTCTTGCCAAAACAATTACATCAAAAATGTCATTGTGGGTATAAAATATGATAACACACTCTGAAATAGTTTCATAATATATCCACCAATAATATTTTTAAGCTATATACAAAAAATATTCTTAATTTTAACATACAATTTAGTCAAAATTTTAATTTAATATGTCTCAATTATAGCTGTGTTATATTTATTTATTTTATTTTATTGACCCCATACGGAAATTTACTAACTATAATGTGAAAGTATGTGAAAACTAAACTTATGTGAAAGTACATAAATGAATATAAGCAATAACACGAGGTTTTCCTGGTTTGAAGGCCTTTAAAGGCTACAGCCGTGGACCTTATAAGCACTGAGCACTTTTCAAGAGCCACAGAGGTTAGCGGTCGACTTACGGCGGTTTTACTCTCCGGACGCCGGCCGTCAGCCAGAGATGAATGACACATTGACGGTGGCCGTTACCCGTCTACCGTTAAAACGGCCGAAACTCCGCCTGTGCAAGGCTCCGGCCGCCCACCGGCTATAGTATCACCGGCTACACCAACGAAATCCAACAGCCCACACGAAGCCAACTCCACGACGACAAACATTTCTGCTGGGCGTTAAGCCACTTGGACGGGCGGACGCCGGGCATGGCTCGTCCGGCGCTCTAGACTAACCCGTCACCCGTGCTATCATTCGTAATACATCATTGGTAGGACATGTTAGGACGACCGCCATCGTTTACCGACTTGTAGGACTTTCGCGGGACACGCCACCAAAAACAGCAGTTCAAATTCCACGCCGGTCCTAGAAGAGAATGGACTGACGACTCACATTGGGACGCGTGACCCACTAACGGAATGCACCGACACCCGTACCCCAGAGAGCTGTAGGCACCACTAACAGGGTTGGTTGCCCTGCCCGCGACCGTGTCTCAGGCCAGGGACCGCCGCCCTGAACCGACTTGGTATTAGTTATTCCCTTGCGACCCGATCAATCCGAAGAAAGGGGATCCGAGTTTCTCCTATCCGCAACCTGGAGACGCCATCTAGTCCGTATACCTACGGCTGCTACTCCCACAGCTGAAGGGGGGCTGTGGTTTCGCTAGATATAAACGATAACAGTACCATATTAAATTAAACAATTATAACAGCTTTAAAACTAGGATAGTAACAAGCAAAATGCAACATTAAAAATACAGTTATATATACACAGATAATAGAAAGGAAAATAGATACATAATGAACTAGATTGCATATTATTGACACAACAGAGAATGTGGTGTAAAGAATGGCCATAGGAAATGGAGTGAGTAAGGATAAGAAAGGGAGTGTGATGTACTGGTTTATTGAGGGGTGGTAGATTCAAACACGGAAATTAATAGAGGAAAGGAAGTCTGGGTTAGCCATTGATCCATCGAGTAGACCTAGAATATAACGGAAATCGGTATCAATTCGTCGGGAAAAGAGCGTGGGAAATTTCAGCTTTAAAAGTACGGATGAGTGGTCATACGGATGCTCAATTTTGAGTAATAAAGATATATATGATAGAAACCTATTCTGGATTCTTTCTAGTTTTAACTGGCTTTTCGCTAAGCAGGGGTGCCAACTATCATACAATATTCTAAAATTGGACGCACAAGAAACAAGTCAAGGGTACGGAGACAACGGACAGAGCTAAACACTTTAGTATATACAACCATTTATATTATAACAATAAAGTGTTGGGTTATGACGTCTAGAAAATGTCATAATATGACATTTGGCTAAGTTAAAGGTCAGTCTGCTCAGACCAAGAAACTGGACCCCCTGTGTGAATTTGTCAAGTTGACGCTGCAAAAATATCATTGAATTAAATTCCGATATCATCTGCAAAGAGGAGAAATTTAGCCTTGGTGATCGATTTACTGATTGAGTTAACGAACAATATAAAAAGTAAGGGACTAAGATGACCTCCTTGGAGGACACCAGAGGATATATTAACTAAAGACGAATTATAATAAAATTATTGATCATTACAAACTGCTGCCTTTTGAATGGATAAGAACGCAACCATGAGAGAAGGGGGTCACCGATACCTAGCCGGTCTAGCTCATTGATAAGGCGGCCAACAGTGGCAAATGCTTTTTTGAAGCCAGTGAAGACTACATCAACCTAACCATCTTTTTCAATACTATCAAGCAAGTAAGTAGTAAAATCAACACTGCTATTCACCGTAGACTTGCCAGGTCTGAAACCGTGTTGTTCATTTATAACTATGTAATTTAAACTTCTTTTAATATTAGGGAGGACTAGGTTCTCAAATAGTTTGGCTAAATTTGGAATTATGGATATTGGCCAATAGTTTGTAACATCTTGGTCACTTTCATTGAGAAGTGGCGTCACAGAACAAATTTTCCAGACAGATGGAAAAGTGCCTTCATATACAAAGTTACAAAATAACGAATTTACAAGGTTTGTGATAGAGTGACGACAGTTATATAAGCAGCGAACCTGATATGCTATCAGGTTCATTATTAGAGAAGAAATTACTTAGCGAGATAAGAAGAATGCTAACATCTTTAGGAAGAAAATTATGTTGGATGATAGATAAAAACGACCCGATGCGGAAGACCAACAAAAAGTTTGAATGATTAATAGGTAGCTACTTTTTTTTATCATATACCTATATTTACATAGTACAGTGAAAAAATGTATTTAATTCTAATCAACGAAAATCTCTATAATACGAATTGTTTTTGTTCCTCATGAGATTTCGTAATAATATGGAAGTTTCACTGTATATCTACATAGGTATTTGATAAAAAAAAATAGTCATTTGAATTAAATAGTCCTTTAGGTTAGGTACGCTTAATAGGCAATATTTGAAAAGGTGTTTTTACAAATCTCGTTTCATTTGAAAATGTATTTTCATTTTCTACGTAATTACCTAATACGTAAATAAGTTACACAGAATACAAAAAGAAAAAATTATTGAATTTTTTTTTTATGACAACATTGTTTTAATTTCCAATTAGGTATATATGAATTATTATACATTATATATATATTTTTTATAATTAATAATTAATATAATTATATATATATATCAATTCGACGCCCCAAACGAAAAAGGACGTAATTCACTTTTACAATATTTTTTTTTTTTTTTTCAAAGTGGTTTTACTGGTGTTACTGGATTTCCGACGAAGATGGTAGTAACTCAACCTTATTGTTCACAACGTCTTTGTTTGATTAAATACAACAATCAGCGTCGCCGGACAACACCACATTGAAAAAAAAAAAAATCGTAAAAGTGAGTTACGTCCTCTTTCGTTGGGGGCGTCGAATTGTATTATATCACTCTTTTTTGTCGTAATTGTCTTGATATAGAAAATTAGAAAATATAAAAGTTTGAATCTTTAAGATTCTAAGCTGAGCGAGGATTTTTGACATTCGCCATCGATATTTGTATATTAACATTGATCAACATCTAAGCTAAGCGGCTTAACTGATCACTAGTCTCATAATCTACACAAAAAACTTCTATTCTTAAAATAAATGATCCTTATCGTAATCAAAATAATCAAAATATCCTTCAAAATCACGAAAATATTCAAATATTTTTGTAGGTAGTTAAAAAAAATTTAAAATCTTATAATTTTTTAACTACAAAATTACATTTTTACTCCAAAAAAAAAATACTATTACTTACACAATATTATTACGTTGCATATATATTGTATAACAGAAATAACTATATAGGTGCAATATATTAAAATTGAAAATTACGAGCGTACATATTTAGAGACGTGCGAAATTTAAGAAAACTACTTGAGCTTTTGGGTATGCACCTTTTTTAAATTCTTTTATTAAATTATATTGATGCCCTCATGACGTAGGAACGTATAATATACGTTCCTACGTCATATTATTATGTTCGAAAAAAAACTAAAAGGGCAGTGGATACCTTACAAAATTGGCCTCCAAGTAAAAAAAAAATCTTGTATCCAGTATTTCAGTACAAAAACATATTATTATGATACAAAATTATATAATGTAAACAGTAAACAATGTGAAAATTGTGAGTTATTTAATTAATTTTATTTAATTTTAAATAGTCAATATAAACATTACAAAAGCCTTTTTATCAAATATTCACAAAAAAGAAAAATGTATAGAACAAAAATACATGTTTCACCATAAATTATACGTAATTATGTCATATGACATATGTATACACTATACATTGTAACTACCATCAAGCAACAATGAAACCATTCTGTAACCTAATTAGATGTAAAATGTGGTGGTCTATCAACGACTACTCCACCATAAATTTGTATTCCACATCTCGACAATGTCTCCATAGTCCAAGTATCAGTCATTTTGTTGTAAATTTCTACAGTGTCAACAATAGATTTTTCGGTTTCACCACCAACGACATATAATAAGCCATCCTTAGCGAATACCCCTATACAAAATTGTAATTTAAATTCAATGTATTCTCAAAGTTAATTCTAAAATGAATATTTTTTTACTCACCAGGCCTCAATCGGCACAAATGCATATCTGCAATAGAAGTCCAAAGTCCCTCACTTGGTTTATATGCCTCGACACTTTTAAGGACTTCGGATCCTGTATGACCACCAATAGCATATAATACCCCATCTAAAACGCCAATACCGACACCATTGCGACTCACAGACATGTCTGCAATTGGTGACCATGTGTCAAGGCCGGGATCGTAAAATTCCGCAGATTTCAACCTTAATGAACCACTCCAACCTCCTACCTACAATTAAATAAAATAAAATATGAAATAAAACAATTTAAACTTAAAATATATAAATTATATAATTATTCACAGCGTATAATTTATTGTTGAGTACACCAACACCCAAATTACTTCTCGTAATTGACATATTAGACACCATTCGCCATTTTTGATAAGTGACATCAAATACTTCCACACTTTTTAATATTTTGCGGCCCTCACTTCCACCAGCCTAGAATTATAAAATAATATATATTTATAATATAAAATAAGTAAAATATTGATTTAACTTACAGCATATATGGAATCGCCTAATACTCCGACTCCTGAAAGTTTTCGACTAACTAACATGTCCACCATTGGAACCCAAAAGGGCGATTGTGAAGATACATCAAGCATACTAACAGATTTCGAACTTGATAGATTTACACCTCCCACAGCAAACACAAATTGATCTCTTATGACACCAAAACCAGCCATCAAATGACAATCATTCAGCGCTGGTGCATTCTTTCGTAGTTTGGTTGCTGGGTCATACCATTCTGTATAACACTTGGGCAATGTATTAGACCAATTGAACATTAGAATAACCTGATAGATTTAAATGGACATAATAATTATGAAGATAAATTAATCAAAACGGAATCATACCTTTTGCGAACCACCAAACTGCCTAGGTTTACACCTTATTGTTTGGGGAATGGTGAAATGCTCAACTGATTTATGTAGATTAAAACGTAACGCTTCAAATACATAATCCTTGCCTAAAAGCATTTTAATGACAATTAATAGAATATATACATTTATCATGGAGACTTATTTATTATAATAACATACATTTAGGACTATTTTTAAGAAGAGGTTCTTCAACAACATTATTTAATATATGAGGCGTTGATGCTAATAATGGCAAACGTACATGTTCCATTAATTCTGGCATAAAATCTTTTCTCAAATTCAAATCATGTTTTACCCATTTAATAACACATTCAAATACCTTGAACAAAAATTAATTTAATATATAACAAAGCGTTATCATATTAGATCAGCGGCGATACTATCTATTTATTCCATACTTATATAATATATCTTGCGTGGGTTCATTTTTTTTTTTTAAAAAGCTAAATAACATTTCTTATATTACCTACTATGGTATTAAATCTACTTTTAATAGTTTCAATATTATTTTTATAACATTCTATTATACACATGAAATTAAAAGTAAAATATTTTTACTATTTTTTACCTTTTTTAGGCTGAATTTTTTATTTGTATATATTATTATTATGTATTGTGATTAATAAATTCTATAAAATATAAATATTACACTTTTGTGTCTATGTAGTTAATAGATTTAAAATTAAAAAATTAACATACATCTTTACGGCTAAAGCAGTAAAGGATAGTTTTCAAGAACTGTGCAATATATCTAACTATCAATAACTATATTTTATATTATTTATTCACGATACAACTACTTATCATTTTATATTGTATATGACTATTCATAATTACTTAATTAAATCTAATTTAATCTAATCTAGCTCTATATTATGTTACGTTCATTTTCCATACTCCATATTAAAATACAACAATTACCAATTATTGTAGTTTGCTTACCTTATCTTCAAATGGAACAACAAGGTCATTGCATGAGATAAGCTTAATCAAATCTTCAGGAGATAAAGATAAAAAATCTCCACCTTTAACCACTTCTCTGAAAATAAATGTTTTGATTTATACAATTTGTTACTGAAAAATGTAGAGAATTATGTTATGTATATCATACAAAAAGTGTTTTTTAATGTATGCATCAGAACTTGAGACTAATTCCATACAGTTGTATAAGTCAGCAATTGCTTTGATTGCAATACAATTTGAAGGATCCAGTCGTTGAATTAAAAATTCAACACATGCACCAGTTACAAAATCCAGCTGTAAGAAATTTGCGGCTTGTAACAACACCTATTAGAAATCAACAATAATTCACATAACATTATGGTGTTTGAAGTCTTTAACAAAACAAATAGTATTTAATTATACCTGTACATTTTCTTTTGTGACTATAATTTCTCCAGTATAAATATACTCTATTAAAAGTTGTATAATAGTGGAATCCAATTCTCTTATATTAATAAGATCTTTATTGCTTTCATCAAAATGACTAAACATTGCACGGAAATATGGACAAGCTGTTATTAAAACATTTTTATGTGCATAAACTATTTCGTTGTCATCGGTTTTTAATTTTATATCACATAAGACTTGGTTTCTAAAAACAAAAATATGTTATACTAATATTTAGTTTGAAAGAACATTAAATCACTGTCAACATACTTGCGTAGAGATTGTAAATCTTCCAATATTCTGGCAGAATGAGAGTTATTTTTAAAAGTTGTTGGTTCACGTCCACTGGATTCCATAATTTGCTTTAGATCAATTGTACACAATGATTTCTGTAAGGCGTCCATTTCATTATTGACACAACACCTAAGAAAATAAATTATTAAAATAGTTTATTCATTTTTATAACTGTATCATGTTACAACAGGATATTAAAATATTTAAGTTTATAAGGAGTAAAGGACAATAAAATATATTATGTACACTGAAATGTTGAGAATTTAGGTACCTACTAAGTTATTTTAAATTAAAATAATTATTGAAATATATAATAAGTGATGATTAATGAATGATGTTCATTGTTCCTCGATTATAGATTGTATTGGTAGGTACATCAAGGGTTCTCAACCTTTTGAGATACATGTAACCATTCATACTATTCATGTATGATGTACTTATATAATATTATGTACTTATGCCTCCCTCAAAAACTATAAGCTTGAATTAAGTTACCTCCAGGTAGGCGAGTAATCTAAATGAACCTAACCTAGCCTTCGGTCTTCAGGTATACCTAACTGGTTAATTAACCAGTATAGTGGCTCAGGTCACCAAGATTTTACATAAAAACTAAAAAAACAAGTTATTTAAAAAAAAAATCTGGTAAAGTGCATTTAGCCGGTAAATTTAAATATTTAATTAGGAAGTAAATTATATATTATATAGTAAAAATATACCTATAGAATATGTTCTCTTGGGTACCTATTTATTAAATCGTTATTCAAATTAGTGCAGTAGATTGGATAATATGCCATTGAAATATGATTGACTGATATAATATTATGATGTATTGATGTGGTACCTATACTTGAATACTTCTAAGAACTAAAATGTATTAATTCTGTATATAATTTTTATTGCATCACACAATTTAAACCATAAAATACCCAGTGTTGAGTTTATATCTAGATAAATTTATATAATTTAAATCTTTTATCTTATCTAGATAAATAGAGAATATTATTTCCACATTATTTCCATATTATATCTAAGATAAAAATCACTGTTATCTAGATGAATTTATCCAGATAATTTAATTTATCAAACAGCTTTTATTTATTATAATTTATATAGGTAGACAATTAAGTAATTTATTAAGTAGGGAGTATTTACTAATTTATAACTATCGATATTTTCGAAAACATACTATTAAGTTATTCTATATTGCTACGAGCTTACGGAGAGTAAAAAAAATTATCAAAAAATGTATATGTAGATTAAAAAAAAATGTCATCTTTGTCTAGATATCTAGATATATTTATCTCAGCTTAACACTGATTAATTACCTGTCTGTTGTTGAACCTCGTTACACACGGACTGATCCTGACTCCCGAGTATAGGCACTGACCGCCTATAAAAAAGTGATTGGAAGGTTGTAACTAGACCGATGAAAAAATAATATATTATTAATTATTAAGCACACGTTTGATTCATGTTACCTACCTATTAAACCCGCAAAACACTGTACCAAGTACTTAGTCGACTGTACGGACCAAATAAAATGATAATGCCTACATTAATGCAGAGATTTAAGTAGGTACCTAACTGCTACGCATAAGTATATAACACAGAACACTGTAGGTACCTGTATGCACTATAGAACTGCAATAGTGTGCACAGTAAGTTCACTACTACAACAATAGTTGAATATGGAGTACTAGTGTACTACACGTCGGTTATTTATACTCGCGGTATCTTTCTATACTCCGGCCCACGAGAGTCCATATGTCAGAACGCGTCCGTCACTGCGCATCGGCACGTTGCCGAATAGTGGGAATGGCATCATGGTGGGAGAAAACAGACGTCACGTATTACTATATGAATGCGCGGTTTACGTATGGACTCTCGTGGGCCGGAGTATAATATGGTATGTCTACTGCACGTCTAGACATGTGTCTACACGTCAAACGACGCGGTCGCATAATCGTCATATGCCCGCTAGGATTAGCGTAAACCATGGCAGACCGCTCTCTGTTTGACTGAATCCCGGAAAAAAAATATAGACAACTATATTAGGTACTCACAACCACATGCAAATGGTTGAACAAATATTTTTTAAACGTTAATAATCAGTATCTATAATTAATATTTAATTACAAATACGTATATTATATTATATTATATTTTTTAAAAAAATTATATATTATAATTTATAAATAATATTTTGTTTTCAATTACGATAATAATATATTACGTGTAATTCAAATTAACTAACTTAATAACTTCACAAATAGGTATAGCATATAAATATATTTCGAATGATCGATACGTCAAATAATACAGTTAAAAACATACTATACAAAAATATTATTCAAAATATAGATAATAATAATTATATAAATAAATAACTATAAATAATTTTCGAAAAATTAACAATGGCATTTTATATTACTATAATAATACACATTTTATGTTGGTATACCTAATTCTGTAAAAATTAAATCCCCGAAATAAAATATTACGTTTTCAAAACTTAAAATGTTATTCTGTTTGATTGTTCTGTGTCACCACTCACAGTAAAAAAATAACACATAAAAATATTTCGAATATATCGATCATTTATTACCATAAAATGGTAATCATAATAGTAGGTAATAATAATAATAAAATCATGATCAAACAATAGTTAGAAATTGTTAATTAGTTTAAAACCATTACAGATTAGATAGGTAGGTGTAACCTTTTACCAGTGTTGGGTAGTAACGTAACGCAAATTACAAATTACTGTAACGCAATTACTTTTTCAGTAACGCAGCAGTAATTTCATTACATTTTACTTACAGTAACGCAATTGTAACGCAATTACTTTTTAAAAGTAATTTCTATGAAGTAACGCACTAATGCGTTATTTTCCACGTTACTTATTAAAATAATAGTTTTGAATGTAGTACAAAAATAAGCTAATAAGATATTCCAGAAAAATTAAAAATAAATTTTATTGACTTTTGATTCCGATAATACGACAATATTATTAAACATTCCAGGAATTAATGTTATTACTTTCATTATCAGAAAGAAAAGAGTTCGACTTAAAAATAAAATTTAATTAAAACGAATTATGATTTACGACTTATGAGTAAGCCACCTACCGGCTATCAACCTATGTAGCTATATGGCTATAGGTACGAATTTAAAACTGATATACCTACCTATACCGGCTACCTCGATGTTAATACCTTACCAGACTGCAGTCACCATTTTCAATTAATACTATATACTATATAGACATTTAGTATAAATATTATAAATATTATATTAATACGATTTATGAATACCATAAAATACCATACGATTACCAATTACACTGTATCATTTAGTTTCACTTGTTTATTAGAAAATAACTTGCCTTATTGTTGTATTTAGTATTAGAGACATGTGTAGTTTGAGTTTAAATGTATACAATTAAATTTAACTATATAGGTACCTACTTTACTATAGCCATATAAAAAATAATAATTAATAGGTGAGATGAATGATAATTGTACATTTACATATTATTTTAAATGTTGTACACTAGGTATCACTAGGTAGTAGATCTAAAATATATTGTAAAATATATCATATTATGAATTGAATATGGTTCAAAACAAATGGTAACTGTTATCAGAGATAAAAAAAAAAAAGTAACGTTATTTGTAACATACTACCACGCACTACTTTATTTATGAAAAAGTAACGTAACGTTATCAAAATAATTTTAGGTAACCCAAATGTAATTTAAATAAAAATATGTGAAGTAACGAGTAACGTAATTTCATTACTTTTTAAAAGTAATTTACCCAACACTGTAGTATGTGTACAACATATAATCGGCAAATTGTACACATTCATTATCGGCTGGTATAATTGGTACTTTTAACAACTTTTACGACGCACCACATCAAAGTTTATTACATAACACGTAACAAATCACTTAGGGCACTGTAGCGTTATTACTTATTATTTAGGTATACAACTTGTACAGTATGTCTGAATCGTACCTAATCGTGTTTTTGAATTATAGCGATTAATAATGATTAGCAACGCAACGACATTATCCGTATCTAGGTTTTACCTAGAACAGGTAAAAATAATTCTACTCTCCCAAACGGACTAATAATTTATAGGTAAAAAATTATTACCTCCGCCCAAACGACCACCGCCGTATCAATACACCTTGGTACAGGTGCCGCAGCGACCGGTCTACACTTTTGTCAACTGCCACCACTGTAACGGTAGCTGAACCCCTACGATAGCGTGACACCGTCGACTCTCCCACCGCGCCGCAAAGGCACAAGGCGGGACGGGAAGGTCGGTCTCACAAAGCGAATACCGGGCCGCAGACGGGTAGGCGGCTGCCGGCTATTCTCTCGTTTGACCACCGTCGTACCCATGACAAATACATTTGTGATAAGAAAATTATATTTTACATTATGACCTTTCAAATGTATGGA
>NC_042494.1:169500686-169503408 GCF_005508785.2 Acyrthosiphon pisum | reverse complement strand
TAGGTATCACTAGGTAGTAGGTCTAAAATATATGTAAAATATATCATATTATGAATTGAGTATGGTTCAAAACAAATGATAACTGTTATCACTTATCAGAGATAAAAAAAAAAGTAACGTTATTTGTAACGCACTACCACGCACTACTTTATTTATGAAAAAGTAACGTAACGTGATAAAAATAATTTTAGGTAACGCAAATGTAATTTAAATAAAAATATGTGAAGTAACGAGTAACGTAATTTCATTACTTTTTAAAAGTAATTTACCCAACACTGCCTTTTACCTTATATTATATATTATCAAAGGTACACACTAAACGACTAAACCACACACAACAATCATAAGTATCATTTGAAGTTCTTATACCTTATAAATTATCGTCAAAATGTCACACAAAACATAATATTCTATTTCAGGGATTCAATATTTACAGTATTATACCAACACAAAATATGTATTAACATAGTAATATAAAATATTATTGTTAATTATTCCTTCTAAGGTTTTTTTTTATTTTTATCTATTACTTAAACTAACTTGGGGCAATAATATATAATTTTTTAATTACGTTTGTAATTAAATATTAATTATAGATACAAATTAACGTTTAAAAAATATTTATTGAGTAATATTGTAGTCTGGTGATTTTTTTTCCTAGGGTCGGGGATTTTTTTTCCGGGGGATTTTTTTTCCGATTACCGTTTGACTGAGCCGGCGCCAACTGGAAATTTTAAATCGAAAAAAAAAATTATGTTTTTATATTTCATTATTAGACTTCATTTAAATAAGGAACAGAAAAGATTTAATCGATATTGTGCAACAAAACAAAAAAATAAAATAAAAAGAATACAAATATATAAAATAAATGTATTATTTTTAATTTAAATAAGAAAAAATAATATCAACAAGCAAAATTGAAATCAAAATATTTTATTTTGATTTCAAAATCTGGCTTCTGTAGTTTTATGGTATTATGCCTATAGGTAAATGGTGCATTATGCCATTGCCCAGTAGTTATACCATATTATAATAAGTAGTGCTGCTACTAGAGCTCTGCACGGTCTGTTTTTTTATAGACCGGACCGGACCGATACATTTTAACAAAGACCAGGACTGGACCGGACCGATAAATTAAAAATGAAGCTAGATCGGACCGGACTGATACATTTTAACAAAGACCAGGACCGGACCGGACCGGACTGATACATTTTAACTAAGACAAGACCGGACCGGACCGGGCCGGACTGGTACATTTAAACAAAGACCAAGACCGGACCGGACCAGACCGATAAAATAAAAATTAAGCCAGAACGAACGGACTGTTTTATTTACAACGAATTAGAAAAGACCGAAACCGAACAGACTTTTAAAAATGTAAGCATAGGAATAAGATCGAAACCAGACCAAATATAAAAATAATCACTAACCCTACTTGAATATAATATATTTTGATTTTATTTATCAGACCAAAGTACTACTATAAACTAGATCAGACTATTTTAAATAAGTATAGGAATTACGATTTATTGGATAAAACTATACCGGGCCAAATAATGATGCCCACAAATCTGAAAGCACAGACTGTTACATATTTCAATTATATGACATATAATAAAACAATAAATATAGTAATAATATTACGAATGATAGGGCTGTACCAAGATTTAAAATTGAAATCAAAACAAACCAAATCATATTGTAATATTTAGATACCTAAAGTATTAATTTTATCATCTATCTATTATATAAACAAGTTTTGGATACTCATATCTTCCACATAATAAATAAAAAATTATGTAGCCATATATCTTAGCCAGTTAGCCTGATGAGACCAGAGCCTTATAGTATTTAATTGACTCAAACATCTGACCACAACATTATAATATGACGTCACAAGAGTATTTCATATAGGTACCTCATTTGTGCACATAAAAATACACAATTTGAAATATTTATCTTATTAGGTACATAACACATTTTACATAAAATTTGTAACTAACACAGTATGTGTGTGCTTAACCATTGATATATTATGATTATTCATATATATATATATTTTATTATTTGACATAGGTAATATGAATAATAAATTCGTATCCTATTGCATTAATTTTTAGTTTTCAATTTGCGTCATAACTAATATAGGCTTTAGCAGAAATAATTAACAATAGTGTTGGCCTTTAAAGTTTATTTTAAGAGATTACCTATGTCAAGTAGTTAAGTATAAAATTACAAAACGTCGATTATTTTACTCCTGAGTTCTGACTAGAAAAAAATTTTATTGATAATTTATTGTAAAAATAACGGTAAACTATTTAATTTTCAAATACAAATTCATCCAAGGCAGTATTTAAACAAATTTACTCAAATACTTTACAAGACTGGAGAGAATGATTGACGCACATTTGAAAATTGTTTTTAGTTACTTAGTAGTTGCACTTACTGACATAGCCTGTATTTCAACCACCTGGTGTTTTACTTTTACTAGCTATTGTAAATTGTAATTTGTAATAAATATTAGTATATTACTTGTCGGCTATCGTCAAAATCGACGGTGTAATACTATATTATTGTATTATAAATTTTTTCGAAATAACGACTAACGTCTTATACAAGGCTCCAAAATATAGTGCATGTTAAAATGCGTATGGGTACTAACATTTATTTTTTTAGTTATAAAAACGGCCAATTAACTCAATTAAGTTTTGTAAAAATAAAT
>NC_042494.1:169486906-169500006 GCF_005508785.2 Acyrthosiphon pisum | reverse complement strand
AGACCGTGCAGAGCTCTAGCTGCTACTATAATCTAAAAGTACAAATTATAACAGTTCATATAACTGCATATTATAATATTTTCAACACGTTTTTAATTTAGGTAGGTACAACAATTCAATAAACAGAAATACATCAAAATCAGTACGTACCAATGTACCATTATGGCATTATGTACCCTAATACTTGAAAATCCCTAACAGTAAAGGATTTTCAAGTATATTTGCGTATCTACTGGTTATTTATTTCAACATTCACAAAACGAAACGCTACTGACATTAGCACCCGATATTGGAAAATATGATTGCTTTATTAACGGCAAGTTCACACAATTTTATTATTTTAAAATAAAATTTATTAAATATTTATTTAATAAAAAAATTTAAACATTTTTAATTTCTCAGATTTAAATATTGTAAGCTTTAGCTCGGTGTACATATTAATATTTTATGACCACTGCAATATTATAATGTAATCATAGGCGGTCCCAGGATTTAACGTCAGGTGCTGCACATTTTATTAAATATTTAATACACATTACACAATACGCATACCTACATTCCTAGACCAGTCGAGGCCAGTCGAGCATTCGAGAAAATCTCGTAAGGCTGCTAACATTTTGGGCTGGTAGGATAAAATGACCGCAATGCTGCATTACAATTTTTATGACAGCTATATAATAATATAATGAATATGCAACAAATGCGATAAAGCCATTATTATTCATCAATATTAATATGTGGCCAATATAATATGGGCCATTGGGCCACCATAACAAATTATGGGCCGGTAGAAAAATATTTTTTGAAGGGCTGAGACTACCCAATATGCCTCTGTACATTTCTATACCTATACCACACTCACATACACCAACTTGTATAATATATTATATAAGTTCAAAAAAAATTTAAATTATAATAATGTGTTTTTAAGAATTTATTTAAGAAACGAGGTTTTCTTTTTAAATAATAATAATAATAAGCTAACGAGTGACGATCTAAAATTCTTAAAAGCATATTAAACGGCATAAAAGAAAATTGAATCCGATTAAGAGGACGCTACACCCGTATGTGTTGTCTCTCTCTTACACAGGCATGACATAGCTCGAGTCGCGTTATATATGCCACACCGGGAACACGTATATCGTGTCACTCTGCAATTTTTCGCTCAGTGCTAAGTGAAGGGTTGTTCGTTTTTGGTGCGGTTTTGCCAAGAGCTGCCTACGGCTCTCGTGGTCATTTTGGTTCGTGACGTGACCGTGTGTTTATTGTTGGTTGCCCATATAAATTATACATTGCCCCTTAAAAAAATATGCGCAGTCTTTTCATTGAAAATAATTCTTATTCCTTATCACGATTTAAGATATACATTATATATAAGCTATATCTCCACCACTGTGCATTATATTTTGAAAGGAACACCCCGCACACCCTCCTACGATATCGTGCCTAGTTCTCATAGTTCCTGTTTTTTAGTTTATACAGCACGGCACAGATATTAAGTATAATAGTTAGGTGGCACATGATGTAACGTGCTCAAAACTGCAGATGAACTGATGGAAGTAATTGAAATAATCACGAAGATGAATTGCATTAATTGTATTTATTTTATACTCAAATATAATAATATGGCTTGAAAAAATACCCTAAGTCCAAATATTTAACTGTATGATAGCGAGTTGTGACTAAGTATATTAGCTAGTTGACTGTTCTTAAGAACAAATAGCAAATGATTGACTAAAAGTATTATAATAACATTATAATAATATTATTCGTGATTATAATATTATTATAACGTTATTGTTGAGGCTTGTTGCTCGTCTGATGGACGCTTGTCCAGCAGCTCTCCTCGATAGGTCTCTGTCCCTGTCCCTTCTATAATTTCACATGACCATACATGATTAGGTTGGGCTTGCGGTTAGGCCTAGCGTGAAATAGTCACACGCTTGCACACGCCGGATGTTTAACATATATCTACTGTTGTTGTACATTTGTGGTGTTATTCATAAGCGTGCGCACGGGGTAGTCGTGGTAGGCACTTGACTACTCTGCGAACTCCCCCCGGCCACCCTCAATATTAAATATTATTATTATGATAATTGATAGCCAATCATAAAATACATTTTTACTACCTATTGCAAATGTAGTTAAATGAGGATACCCCATCCAAATTAGTTTTTATAACTTAGGCGTGAATATGAATATTATAATACCTACGTAATATAATATGCGTGTAGCGTGTGTTAATGTTTTATGTAGGTGCTTATGTATATGAGACTACCCTGCCAACAATAAATTCTGCGCACGCTTATGGTGTTATTTAATATAACAGCACAAATCCTAATTTATAATAATTAGAATTATTTATATACGTAGTCATATATTGATATATCCATTGTCGCACGCCGCTCATGGTCACGCGATCGATATTATTAGCTACACGCTGTATACGCGGTATCGTCGCGCTAGGTACTACTACTACACACGTACTGTATACGCGGTACCATCGATATTATTATTAGGTATTAAGTTTACGCGAGCCAGCGCTCGCGTATTACAATATTATACATTCCATTTACGCGGCGCGTATATTATATGATTACGTACGTATTATTATCAATGTGATTTAGATTGATATTTAGATACCTATGTCATTAATTGGTAAGGTAGTCACAGCTCGCTACAATGGCGAGCTAATTAACAATTTAATAATTTATTGTAGTACGTCGTCAGTCGCCACGCGTGTCACTACGCCAGTACTCCGTCACTGCATCGTAAAAAGCATTAAAGCAATATAATAATATTTATAAACGTACACCTACGAGTTACGACATCGTATTTCGTTGACCACTGTCTGGTGAGTATTGTTACTTTTAATATGTTACCAACAATAGAATCTATTTCGTCATGACCAATGGTACCTATTGCCGTTTTAGTTTGGAAGTATTATTATTTGTTCGTTATTAGACAGTTGGACCAAAGTATGATAATATTTTCGTCTCCAATTTGTTTAACTTATTTAGCTATATATAAATATACATTTTACAGCATTAATATCAACAAGGTAGCCATAACTGTATGTGCTTAATATGTTTCAGACATAGCTTTCCTCGGACTAGCAAACTATTTGAATGTGCAGTCTATAAGTGTACTAATTACTAATAGATTTGTCAGTAAATAGTCATCCAATCTCTCCTTGGGCACTATCCATGTACATCAACTTCAACGACACATGACTCAATAACTTCACAAAGGTATGTTATCATTTAAATTGCGTGCTGAGTTATATAAAATAAATAAGTCCTAATGCTTAACGTTTTAGGTATATCAATTAAGCCAAGATTAATAACTAATTCTGTCTGTAACAGTCACCAAGTTGGATGTGTTCGGTCAAGATGTTAGTTAAAATGGGTGTGCATTCAATTATTTAAACGGTCGTTTTTATGTTGTAAGTTTTATCAGTGTCATAACTCGTTTTAAAGGCTTTATAAATATACATGATATTAAATGTTTAAATTTTAGGTTGGCGGATTCAATGAAGCTGATTATTTGAATAGTGCAGAGGTTTGGGATAATCAAGGATGGCGAAGGATAGCTAATATGTCTACCCCAAGAGCTGAATTAGGTGTGGAAGTACTCAATAATTGTTTATATGCGGTAAATTAATATTTTATTATTTTGTTTTAAATGTATATTCAATTTTATATTATTCAATCGTGTAGGTGGGAGGATGTTATGATAATGGAGATTCATCACAATTGAAATCTGTCGAATGTTATGACCCCAGGCTTGGCATATGGACTCCAGTTGCCGATATGTCAGTATGCCGCGCTGGTGCTGGTGTAAGATTAATGGATGGCATTATGTATGCTGTTGGTGGTTTAAATGAAACAGGTATTCTTAAAAGTGTTGAAGTGTATAAACCAAGTTCTGGAGTATGGACTTCTATTGCTGATATGCATATGTGCCGATGGAGGCCTGGTGAGAAAATATGTTTAGAAGAATATAATATATTGTATTAAATTAAAATTAATTTTTTATTTTAGGAGTAATCGAATGTGATGGTTTGTTACATGTTTTGGGCGGAAGTTATGAAATGGGTGAAGAACAAAAGGACTCTGTAGAAATATACAACCCTAATACTAATACCTGGACCATGGAATATTAATTTAATTGTTGGTAGAGTAATTTTAATATAAGCAGTAGTAGCCAAATTTCATTAATAATATTAGTATACACAGTCCCATTGTTCGTAGTTAGGTTATCCAGAAATACACTATGATAGATAAAAAAATGTATTTTATTATAAGAAATACATCATTAATTAGTGTAATTTATGATAGACCATTTATTGATACTTTATAAATTTCTAATTGTTTCAACAAAATATTTTTATATTATTTAAATTAATTGATTTAAAATACTTTTAAATTAAAAATTTAATCTAAATAGATGGTTATGTTTTATAATATGTACAACGTTTGTCGCTGGTTAGTGTAGACAAGTGAATCCAATTCACTATAGCTTCTCAAATTTATAAATTTATTTATTTTAAGACTGTCTATTAAATCTAATTGCTCAATTACATTTATCACTCAATAATTAGTCAATATGTTTATTACAAAAGTAATTTGTATTAGTATTTGTAATCTATGTGTGTTAAAGAATTGTAGTTTATTAACAAACTTCTACCACTAATCAATATCTATACTTTCTCTACAATTTAAAAATAAAAAATATTTTTTCAGCACTTAAAATAAGTAAATAGCTGATTTGTAGCAATTATTCTACAACAGTATCAAGACTTTAATGAAACATCATTATAACCAACATTCACAAGTATGAATTTGAGTTTATTCCTGGCGGGAACTCCTCCGGGTGATCTTCTTGCTTTGGAACGCAAAAGAGTCCGAAGTAAACTTGACGATCCGGACAGAGCTGATTCAAAGGATGAGATCCGGAGAGCAAAGCGAGATATCTTGCTTGCTGCCTGGTCGAACCGATGGAGTCGGGGCGTTAGAGGAGCCTGGACGCGCACGATTCTTCCGGACCTGATAAGATGGACGAAAAGATGCCCCAAAGACCTCACGTTTCATGTAACGCAGGCTCTTACGGGACACGGGTGTTTCAAGTACTACCTACACAGGATGAAGCGCGCCCCTGATGCGGCTTGCCTGTACTGCCAACACCCTGAGGACACTGCGGAACACACAATATTTGATTGTGCTTACTGGGATCCGCTTCAGCTGCCAGTGAAGATGTTTGTTGGTAACCGAAATTTAACACCGGGAGACGTCCAGGATTTGATGTGCGGCCCCTCTGATGTCCCGTTCAACGAGAACGACCGGCTACGGGCTGCCTCCCAACGTGCCACTCAGTCCTTTTATGACATGGTTGACAACATTTTAAGCTGCAAGGAGCATGATGAAAAGATAGCTGAGACCGAATGAAGAGCGAATGCAGTGGCAGCCGCTCCAACTGACTGACTTTATTATTTATTGTATCGCATTGTATTGCATTGTATTGTACCTATTGTATTAATGTTTATTTTCAAGGTGAAGCAACCATAATTAGTTATGTGTTAAGAATGTGCATGTATTAACGTTTTTATTAAACATTAATAAACGATGGCAGCAGAGGAGTAATAGTGTTCACACAGATCCTCCTCTGCTGTCGGTTCAAATGGAAAAAAAAAAAAAAAAAAAAAAAGAAGTATGAATTTGAGTTATACCTATTGGTTTCATCCATACCCCAAACCAACATCCAAATCATTATTCAATCATACATTTATTATTATAATTGTAAATTGTATAATAGATACTTATGTTCAATAAATTTTATAAAAATAATTTTTCAAATACAAAGGTGGGCAAGTTAATGAAAATAATCAACTCAAGTTAAGTTAAGTTAAGTTAAGAGGAGTCAAGATCGATAAGTTAAAAGTTAACAGTTAACAAATTATAAATATAACTCGATAAGTTAAAAGTTAATATAAAAAAAAAATATTAACTTAACTCAGTTTAAAAAAAGTTAATCTATTTGTTTTTAATTAGTATGTGAATCACAAAAAGTGAATGTGTCTTTCTAGTTTCTAATTTATTAATTATAAAAAACAATTTTATTGAATTTTTATCATAATGTACACATGTATACACTTTTACTTTTACTTTACTATTATTTACTAATTCAAACTATACTCATCAAAAATTAATAATTTAACAAATATATTTTTTTATATCGTATAGAAATTGAATGTCATAATACGTGAAGATGAATACATAATGGTCTTCATATATATTATAAGTTACAATAAACATTAAAACATAACAATTGTCAATGTGAAATTTAAAATTATTAATTTTATTAAAAACATTTATAATTGCTACTCGTATAATATATAATTTACAACTTAATAAAATATATTAATATACACAAAATTATGTTATCAAGAAAAAGAAAAGAAATTTTTGTGTTTTTGTATTGGATTATGTTTATTTTATACTGATATAGTAATATTTTCGTATAAACGAAAAATTTCAAAATGTTTTAACTTGATGGATTTTTTTTTAAATCAACTGAGAAAAGCTAAATTATTTCAAGTGTAAATAAAACTAGTTAAGTACATTAGTTGATTAGAAAATGAATTAACTAGTTAAGTTAAAAAGTTTAAAAAAAATTAACTTTTCAACTAGTTAATGCCCACCTTTGTTCAAATGTTATTTTATTATTTATAATTATTTATTTATTTTTATTTGAGATAAAACAAATATACAAGTTATTCATTATACATTTGAATACATCTTCTATAAGCTGTGGTGGCGAAAATATACTATAGAGTATAGATGGTTACAATTTATGAAATCGAACAACGATCAAGAATAGAAAAAACTGCGAAATGAATCGTGAAATAACGCATACCTAGGTAACACGAGCAGATACAGCGAGGGTATATAGGTACGATATAATAACTGTACATGGACTGTAAATAATGTGTGTATCGTGTGGAACGCACTAACGTCAATATAGTCGAGTGCTTATACCTACAAAATAATATTTAAAAAAAAATTCAAAATTGTATCTTACATAGCTGCATATGTCGATAAAAAAATATTGTTTGAAAATATTTCGATGGAATTTTAAACCCTTAAACCCCTTGTAGTACTTATATCATATTTTCTATAATTATTGACTTAGGTTATAATAGGTAGGGCGTAGGTATCCTAGTTAATATGAACAAATCTTGTAGTCGATTCAGTAATGTACTCGGAAATCACTTTTTGCCCATATGTAAGTTTTGACAACGGCTATATTTTTCTGATTGTCTTTAGTGCACACTTGTAGTTGTGTTTGAATTTGATTACTGATGATTGTATTTGTATAGATGGGATTGTATAGATCCAAATTTTATATTATAATATATTATGTTTAATTTTGTATTTTTGTGTTTATTCTTAAAAGTTACATTATGTTTATTACGTGTAAAAGTGTAAAACACTTTATGATTGTCATTTTAGAATCTATGGAGAGCCACAAATGTATTGATTTTACAATAATGTGTGTGTTTTTTTTTTTTTTTTTGTCAAAACAGTCCACGAAATAAACTAATAAATGCAGTTGTGCACACTTACATGTTATCGTGTTTTATACATTATATATGAGGCGTCAAACGTTTACTTAGTTGTTAATTTATAAAACACCAACGAATTATATTTTACCTATTCGGAAATTCTCATATAGTTATATTGATATATAATTTGTAAAGTAACACGTTAGTCTTTCTTTGTAGTGAACTGAACATTAACAATGATATCTTATAAAGTTTTAATAACAGTAACTGTGATATACATTATAAGTTGTAGCGGTTCCGTAGAAGGTAATGATTATGTTGTGTTTATATTAAAATATCAAACTGATATTAACTTATTAAGTAGGAAACTTTACACTAATATTATATTATACAAGTTAATAATAAGAAAATTCTTTACCTAAATATTTACCTACTATCAATATAATTTTCATACTTTTTTTTTACGTTTAACTAGTATTGATTTTCATTTTTTATTTCTAGAGTGCGAAGGTAAAGTACTTTATACAAGAATAATATTCTATATATTATTAAATATATTATACTATAAAACATTTTACAATTTATTTATGTAAAGTAGGTAACCATGATAAGCAGAACTTGGCCTACCTTTAATATTTAAATTTTAAATCTTTATCATGTAACAAACTTCAGCCCTAGAGATACTTATATAATTTATATATCCAATAATATCCCATTTTTAATAATTAACAATAATAGTAGTATGTTTTAGCATAGAACAATACCTATAGAAGCGTAATTATTGTCAATTTGATCTCTCAATATACTATCTGTTCCATCTAAGAGTGAACCGCTTTCGCGTACGCAGACTGAGCCGTCAAACTGTGCCTGACACCCCATGCGATGGCTAGGTATGCGTTTTGTGATTGGCGAAAAGTCATCGAAGTCCGGATTGTGGTGGGAATGCGCGGGAAAAACGTGTTTTGGTCAGCCGAGTGGTTCAATCTTAGATGGAACAGAGTATAGTACCAATTGGCAATTTGAACTAACAAGCTATTAGAAATTTTTATTCTTGAGAACCAAACCAAATTAGCAAACAATTTATTAAATTAAATTTAACGAAATTCTCATTAATACGAATTTTTTTATGCCCCATGAGAATTCGAAATAATATGGAAGTTTCACTGTAGTATATTTTATACACAATGGCATTTTTAATTGTAGATTAATTAAAAGATATTCAATATTTATACAATTATACCACTAACCTATTCACACCGTTAGGTATACTGCAAGTCTGTATTGTCTTAAAAATTAATAACAATAATACATTACAATATAAATAAAAATATGTATGTACTATTAAAATAGTTAATAATATAGTAAATGACATGATAAAAGAACATGGTATGATGACATTTATGTGATACTCATTCGTGTGACGTAGGCATCGCGCCGTTCAGTTACGTTATCATCAATAACCGTTATCATTAATTTTTAATAGATGTTTTCATTTATTAGTATCCAATTTTGTATTTCCGTATTAAAAATTATAATAGTAATTAGTAACGTTTATATTATAAACTTTATAACTACAGTTAACCATTAACTGTTGAGGAATATTAATAGCAATATTGATGGCAATTTACTATTTATTTTAGATAAATGCATGATAAAAGTTCTTTTATCATGGATAAACTATTTAAAATTAATACATTTTGGCGGGAATCTATTGACCAATCAAAAGAACCGCGATTTGTGTGCGCAGTCCGTCAATTATTTGGAAAAGATGTCATCATACCATGTTCTTTTATCATGGTAAATGAGATGTTTTTGGTAACCAATAATTTAACTTGCCGTATTACTTATTGTAGAATTCATGTTTATTGTTGAGTTATAAATATAATAGAATAATATAATAGAATATACGTACATGGCTAAGATGGGACGGCCCGCATTAGTAGCAACTAGCAAGTACAATGTACAAGCACTATAGCGGCCTGTCTACCTTATCTCCAACCACTACTACAGGACGCAAGCAGCGCGACCGGATTGACTCTCCTGCCGAGCTGGTCACGGCAAGGTGTGAAGGGGACTGTGTCCATGGCCGCCCACAGGTGGGAGGAAAGGCCACGCTCCCCCACCGCTCATCTAGATAATACCTAATTTGAGGGTGGTAAGGAGGACTGATCTCTGATAAGGTGCCACAAAATAGGAAATTTTTTTTTAAAAATCAAAATTTATGACAAGTGTATTTTTTAAAGAGAAATTGAGAAAAATGTGTCACGTACAACAGTCGGCGGAAAAGGACATGTATTCATATTTGGTCGTAATATAATGCATATATTTAAAGTGTTACATCCATAAAATGTTTGTGTTGTGTTTTTATCACCACAAACCTAACCAGACACTTTTACCGGACCACGACCAACCTTGATTCAATCGTCGGGTCCGCGTCAAAGATATAGTCTCTAACCTAACCTTTGAGAGACATCGCCAAAAATCACTGAACACAACTTTTAGATTTAACACAACCATTACAGTGACTTACACCTTGACGAGGTACTGCACTTGAAACCTACTGATCAACTATGATTGTTCGTTTTTTTTCTTTCTGAAAACACACACATGGTAGTATTAAGTTTTAGGTAGGTATTAACGAGAGTTGGAACTAACTTATATTATTTTTAGAATATAATTTATTTGACTGCAATACATTTTTATGAATCATTTTAATAAAATAATATTAACTTTGTTAATATAATATGTTGTATGTTATAAATGTCTGATAGAAAAATTACAAGAGATCGGATTTTCAAGTATGTATAATAATAACAAAAAAATGATTGTGTCTAATTTAATTCAATTCAGGCAAGACGAATGAGTATGGAACATACAGTAACAATAAATTATAAAGTATAGACATTTAATAATTTATGTATTCCTATAGATTCTTCATTTATGAGCTACTGCTTTGCAAGGCAATTTCGTAAGTAATTCAGAGTGATAATATTATAATGCTTTATATAAAGCATCTAATAATATATGATATATATTAAATATTTTAAATTAAGGTGTACGAATAAAGTTCAAAATAGTACCACACCCCAATATAAAATAAGCATATATATATTTTTTTTTTTAACTACAAGTGAGGCAATGAGGCAGTGCCTCACCCATAAAACTGCCACAGTGGCTATGGATGGCGTCTGCAAGCGTATTGCCAATTGCCATCAATATAAAATATAAACTTACAAATATGATATTTAAATATCTGTAAAAGTATCTGAACATGAGGGCTCTTCAGTCTTCATGTGTCTTGTAGATTTTGCCATAACGAATATTCGGTATTATCCGTCACAGTGAGACTAATCAAGTATAATTTGAACGTTTCATTTCTTTGATTTTGTCATAAAAAATTTTGCTTACACGGTTCTATTCCGTTTATCCGTTGGTTTCCGTGTACTATACCCCATGTTCGTCTAACTCCGGATATTCGTTGTACTAGTTTTTCTATATCTAGTGGATAAGTTAACCGGTAATTACCATTGATAACTACCGGAGTTGTTATTTCCACTGCATTAACAATGTCATCGGTTAATATTTTTACTGCCATTTTTGTGTCTACTATTGTTATTAGTCGTGTTGAAAGAATTATGTTTTCTTCGAGCGTAATCCTGAGTAGGTCCTAGTTTGTTTTTTGTCTGTTATAGAAATTATTTTATTTTGTTTCACTATTACATTAGAGCTTAGTGAGAGAAGCACATGGATGTGATCTGATATTAGCTCTATTATTCCTTTAACTTCCGTATAAATTTAAGAAATACGATTCTTTACGTAGAATTTAATAAGATCAGTTATTTTATTTGGGTTAGTCGACCAATAAGATGGTTTTCTAGTTGAGACGAATTTATTGTGCTTTGATTGTATTTGCAGATTTGAACAATTCCCGCCCCTTTGTGGTTTTACCAATCTCGATCCGCAAAAGGAATGCTTGGCATTTGTCATTTGTATAAAAAACCAATATTGGACTCTGTTGGTGAATGGAAAATGTCTCCGATGTAGGTTAAAATATTTGTTCAAAATAATAATGAAATACGTTTATTGAAATATATTGTAAGTGATTTACCATAAACATTATGATAAATACGATAGGTATCTCTAATTCCGTAAATTCACGTTTACCTATGGCCGAGCATATGGATCCTATTTATGCTCTTATTCTTCCAATAAATTGGAGATCACCTAGTGGTAATTTGATAATGGCACAAGTCTTTTTATCACAATGGTCCATACACATTTAGCTCATAGAATCAGGATCTAAATAATTCCGAAATGCCGCATATTTCCAAGCATAAACATCACAATCAAGTGTTTTATAGCAGATCTAGTCTACAACGAATATCGATGAACTTTCCTCCCTTATTAATTATAATATGTCACCGTCTATACATAGATATAGTATACAGTGTTAGGAAAATATAACCAAAAAATCATCTGGATAATATCTTATAGATAACAGATAATTCATTCAAAATTCATCTAGATAAGATAAAATATAACATAATTTTTTTTTATCTAAAGATAAAATTTATCTAGATAAAAAAAATAGATAATTTGTTTTTAAATTATATTATAAATAATGTGATTTATTAGTAAATACTAATTAGTTAATATTTATTAATTAATAAATCCTTAATGTTATTTTTCAACTAAAATAATATACAATTTTAATTTTTAATACAACATGAATAAAAATAAAATAACAAAATGAAACTGACAATATTTCATTAAATATTACTTTTTTTAACTATAATAATATTAGATTCTGAGTGGAACGATGAATGTATTGATTTTACAATGATGTGTGTTTTTTTTTTTATTTTTTTATTTATTTTTTTATTTTTTTTTGTGTCTGTCATCACCTTTTAGGACAGTAAAACTGCTTCGATTTTCTTCAACAGTAACTTTTATGATTGGAAAGTGAATCTAGTTGGTACTTTGGGGGGTCAAAAGTAAAAATTTCCCAGTAGTTTTCAAAAGCGACGTGAAAAACAAAAGAAAAATTAAGGAAAAACGGGAATTTTTACGCAAAATCAATTTTTCACAAAATTGAATTTGGTTTTTGGTGTAACTTTAAAAAAAATGACCGTAGACACATGAAATTTTGACTGAATGTTTATCTTAGCATCTTCTATACACCATAACATTTTCAAAATATTTTGATTTATTTTGAGCTCTTTACGGACATTTTCATTTTCCATTTTTTTTTAGTTTTTTTTCTAAAAATATCAATAAAATTTTATTTGTTGGATAAAAAAGCTTGAAAATTTAATAGAAGGCTCCTAGTATATTGTTTCAAAGGCAGATGAAAAATATTAAAAATCGTTAGTCACAGTTTTTTTTTATAAGCATTTAAAGTTCAAAAAATGACAAAATATGGAAAAATCACGAAAATTTGCAAATTATTTCGAGTTAGAAATTCATAAAAGTTTTTCTTTTTAAATCTAAGATATGAAAATGTAATACAAGATTCCTTATAGGATAATCTACCTTT
>NC_042494.1:169483229-169486567 GCF_005508785.2 Acyrthosiphon pisum | reverse complement strand
TTTTGTTGTGATTGTATAATATTATTCGTGGGTACTTGAAACTTCTAAAGTATACTATCATATATCTATGATTTTACCACGGTTTTTTGTTGATGTATAACGCGTTATAACTTATAAGTACCTAATAGATATTATGATATGATTAATTTGGAATTTATTATAGGTACCTATTATAGGTCAATTTTTTTTTAATACCATAGATAAGTATATATATGTCTAATACATAGACTGATATACTGTCTCCGCTCAGAATCGTTTTTCTTATACAGTGATATTATATCATTGAATTCAAATTTAATACTGTCCATTATACAGTGACCCACTTCTAACCTACTGTACAGCAGAGCGACATCCACTTACCCACCTTTTTTTATTTGGAATCACTACTCGATTCTCGTAAATTATTGACTATTTCACTATTTAAAAATATTATTATAATTATATTATTTATCTAGATAAATTACCACGGATAACCATTACATTTATCTAGATGAGATAATTAGATGATTTAATTATTTTTATCTAGATAAGATAATTAAAAAATAATTTTATCTAGATAATTCCCAATACTGATAGTATACAGATAATGGTGTATTATTCAACTAATTTTTATTACATGAACTTTGCGGTAATTCACGTGTGTGGATTGTTGTCATAAAAAATTGACTACCCCAGCGGGTATTTTACAGTTTAAAAGTCTTGTGATAAGAAATCAAGATCCTATATTAAGCGGTGAGTTTTTACAATTTTTTTAGTGAATTACGTATACGTACCTTTTATGGTTTACGATGTATTAACAATTTAAAACTTCTTAGTCATTTCACTTTATCCAATAATAGGTAGGTACAAATAGATTTTAATTCGTTTGATTAATCAAATCATTTCCCTGATTTTAATATGAATTCTAATTTAAATTTTAGATTTTGCTAATATATATGATAGCAATGTTAGTGATTATCTGTCTACTTTGAATATATACCTACGTTGGTGTTGGTTCTAATAATATTCCTCTATTTCAAAAAAAAATGCAGTCCTGTTTTGGTTAATTCATTATTATATTTATTTAATAAATTATAAATTCTGGTTGTTTTTCCTCTATTCGGAAGAGGTTTTTTGTTATTGCATTACACGAAACTGGAAATATTTTTGACGTTTGTAACTAGAACAATTTCAAAAATGTCTATTATACCCACGTCCAGGAAGTGGACCCACCGACTTAACATGTTACGATCCAAACCTATACCAACATTTAGATAAATATTAGCAAATTTTATAAAAAATTTATTCCAGAAATTAGCAAATTATTTTATAGATGTTATGAATTTTTTTAATTTAGGTGGTCCCAATTTAGGTTACTCACCGACTTTGTCCAATCGTTCCAGAACAAACACCAGTAGTAAGAAAATAATAGCAAATCTTTTATTGAAATTAGCAAATCAAAATTATATTTTTAATGAATTTTTCTATCAAGATTTGAATGATTTTTTTAATTTAATCAAGATTCAATGTACTTTTTGATTAAATATAGATTTTTTTTATCAAAAATAGAATTTTTATTTACCAGCTCTAAAAATAGTATTGTTGTTATTTGCTAACTACTGGTGCTTATTCTGGAATGATTGGATAAAATTGGTGAGGTGAAATAAAAATAAAAAATTTGATAAAAATAGAATTTTAATTTGCTATTCTCAAAAATTTATTTGCTATTATTTGCTATTTATTTGTTGACTACTAGTACTTGTTCCGGAACGATCAGACAAAGTTGGTGGGTCAACTTCATGAACGTATTATACCCAATATATTTGAGGCTTTAATAACTGTTAAAATATTAGTTTTAATGAATAATATTGTTCATCCAATATTGCCAGCATGGATTTTGTACTAAACATTCATTTGTAACTAATTATCTAAGATTTTAAACTGATATTTTAAAAAGTGTATTTTTTTGTTTAAAATCGCTATACTGTCTTTTGGTTGGGTCCCACTTAGAGTTTAGTTCACAAATTTGGTCTCCTAATTATTCAGTTCATATTTTAAAAATCGAAAATGTAAAGTTAAATTTTTTAAATCATTGGCTTTTAAAATGAAGCTTCCTATTTCCTAAGATTCATATTCTTTGACTGGCCTTGACACATGTGAAATTAAGCGTAAAGTTTCTGACACATATGTAATATATTGTTATTATTTAATATAATATCAATTGTCCTGAATTATTATTTCAAGGTGAACTTCATACTCCAGTTCATTTAACTTGAGTGCCATTATTTTTTTTTTGTATTAATACATAATAATGTATATAAAATTAAGTTCCTTTTTTATATTCCAAAATTTGTATGCTTGACCAATATTATGAGTTAATATCATTTTAGACTTGTGTTATATAACAAATACTTGCCACAGCCGCACGGGCAACTCCGGGTGGGACAGCTAATTTAAATATAAAACAAATTTAGCAACTGGAACTTTTTTCCCTAGAGCCAAATATCTTTAGCTAATTCAGTGTGTATGAATGTTTATTTGTTTGATACCAATGTTTTGACACCGATTTGAAAATATTATTTTGTCAATTTTACGTTATATCTATGCTTCTCAGTTCATGACATTGTGTTACGTACTCTTTTTTGCAGTATTGTATCATGTATTTTTTAGATTCTGAGTGGAACGATGAATGTATTGATTTTACAATGATGTGTGTTTTTTTTTATGTGTGGGTACACGATAAGTATTCGAAATAATACTCCGATTTTCAACTTCAGTATCTTGTTCGATGGGAAAGTAAATATTGTTGGTGCATTGAGGAGGTCAAAATTTAAAATTCCCAATAGTTTTGACAAGTGCCGGGAAAAACGACATAAAATTGAAGGAAAAACGGGAATTTTCATGCAAAATTTGTTTTCGAAAAAATTGATTTTGGTTTTTGGTGTAACTTTCACTAGTTGTTTATATTTCCATTTTCTATGCATGATAAAATTTTCAAAATATTTTGATTTGTTTTGAACTATTTAGGGACATTTTCATTTTTCAATATTATTAGTTTTTTTTTCTATGAATGTTAATAAAACTTTATTTGTTGAGTAAAAATACTTGAAAATTAAATACAAGGCTCCTACTATATTTTTACAATGACGTTTGAAAAATATTAAAAATCCTTATAGTCACAGTTTTTTTTTTTAGCATTTAAAGTTAAAAAAAGGTGGGTAAGTGGATGTCCCTCTGCTGTACAGTATGTTAGAAGTGGGTCACTGTATAATGGACAGTATATAAATTTGAATTTCAATGATATAATATCACTGTATAAGAAAAACGATTCTGAGCGGAGACGGTATATCAGTCTATGT
>NC_042494.1:169474017-169482142 GCF_005508785.2 Acyrthosiphon pisum | reverse complement strand
GATATATTTAGAAAAAAAACTAAAAAAAATGGAAAATGAAAATGTCCGTAAGAGCTCAAAAATAAAATCAAAATATTTTCAAAATTTTACCGTGTATAGAAAATGCAAATATAAACAACCTGTGAAAATTTCATATATCTACGGTCATTTGTTTTAGAGTTACACCAAAAACCAAAATCGATTTTGCGTAAAAATTCCAGTTTTTCCTTAATTTTTCTTTTGTTTTTCACGTCGCTTTTGAAAACTACTGGGAAATTTTTACTTTTGACCCCCCAAAGTACCAACTAGATTCACTTTCCAATCATAAAAGTTACTGTTGAAGAAAATCGAAGCAGTTTTACTGTCCTAAAAGGTGATGACAGACACAAAAAAAAATAAAAAAAAAATGAAAAAAAAAATAAATAAAAATAAAAAAAAAAACACACATCATTGTAAAATCAATCATTCATCGTTCCACTCAGAATCTAAAAATTACAAAATACGTAAAAATCACGAAAATGTGTAAATTATTTTGAGTTGGAAAACATAAAAATTTTTCTTATTAAATCTTAGATTAGAAAATTTAATACAAGATTCCTCATAAGTTTGTTTACCTTTATCAAAAAAAAAATGTTTACAAGAAATTATAATTACATTTTTTATGAGCGTTTGAAATTCATATTTTTACAACATTTGATATTCGATCGATTTCTCATGTGACGATTTTCTTATTTTATTGAAATCAAAAAACGAATGACTGTAGATATTTGAATATTTCCCTGAATGTTAATATTTTCATTTTCTATACACCATAACATTTTGAAAATACTTTGACTCTTTGAGCTGTTTACAGTCATTCTCAGTTTTCAATTTTTTTCGTTTTTTTTTTCTATAAATATCAATAAAATTTTGTGTGTTGGGTAAAAAAGCTTGAAAATTTAGTGCAAGGCTCCTGATATATTGTTACAATAGCAGTTGAAAACATTAAAAATATATAGGCACAATTTTTTTTATAAGCATTTCAAGTTCAAATTTTGACAAAATTTATCAAATTTAAAATTGAATAATTATTTTGTAGTTAAAAATTTATAAAATGATCAACTTTTATATCTAAGGATCGAACATTCAATACAAGATTCCACGACATAAGTAGTTAATTCTGTTACTAAAAAATCTAAAAAATACATACTCGCAGTTTATTTTTATACTCATTTTAAGTTCAAATTTTGACGAAATTACATATTAAAAAACCTAGAATAACTATTTTAGTTATTTTGTTGTGATTGTATAATATTATTCGTGGGTACTTGAAACTTCTAAAGTATACTATTATATATCTATGATAGTATCACGGTTTGTTGTTGATGTATAATGCGTTATAAGTACCTAATGGATATTGTTATATGATTAATTTGGAATTTATTATGGGTACCTATTTAGGTCAATTTTTTTTTAATACTATAGATAAGTATATAATATGTCTTATACCTAGACTGACATACCATCTCTGCTCAGAATCGTTTTTCTTATACAATGATATTATATCATTGAATTCAAATTTAATACCATCAATTATACAGGGTCCCACTATTGTAATCTACTATACAGCTAAGCGATATCCACTTGCCCACCTTTTTTATGTTGAAATAATCATATTTCGTTTTTCTTATTAGTTATTACAAAGATTTTGTTTGCTAATTATTTTTTGATTGTAATTGTTTATCAAAAGGGCATTATGTCCGTTCATGAAATATAAATTGATTAATTAAACAATAAAATATTATTACTTTACAGAATTTGAAGTTGAGTTCTTCTCTACATTTAGGAACAAATTTAAAAAAGGGGAAGGCAAGTATAATTATTCAATGCGAATGTTTCAATAATTATTTATGTAAATAATTTATAGTATTCGCCGCTAGTAATTATATTTTATGGACATACCTAATAGTTATATTTGTATAATTATATATTTCTGTTTATAATGTAACAAGCGAATAAGGCAAACAAACTGAAAGCGTAGGTATTTAGTTTTTACTTTATTTACAGACAAACTAAAAACTCCAAAGGAATATTGTGAAGGATTAAGTGAGTAATAGCATAAACAAATATAATTCAAATTTTATATATCTTAAATAGTCCTATTTAATATTTTATGTATACTTAGGGCCGGCTTGAAGGCGGTTCGAGCTGTGCAGTGGTAGGCACTGAACCCAGTGACTTGAAAGGCCCCGGGGCCTGTTGCAAAATATAAATTTTCGGGTTCATGGATCATGTGTTCAACTAATTTTTCAGATTCATAGATATAGAAATAAAATCAGACTGACTTTGAGACCCCTCTGCCACACCTAACACACATAGGGCCCGAAAAAACATTTCACATATATAGCTCCGATGGCCCGATATTCACCAAGCCGGCCCAGTGTATACCAACATAATATATTAGAACGATGTGATTTGATTTGAGATAATATATATTTATGTAAATAATCTACCATTAAGGGTCTCGGTGTCGGTCATTTATTAAGGAGTAAAATTCAGGCAATCCAATTCACATGTCGTATTGGCTTCGCGCGGAACGTGCATGTGTGTGAATATGTAAATCGATATTAGTGTGAGTGAGCTATAATTACACGCGCAGATAAAGAAGATTTTTTTATCTGAAAGATGAGAAGTTTTTGCAGGTCGGATCAAAGATCGAATTTTTATTTTACATTAAATTGTAGTAGAAGAATATGTTTGAAAATGAACAAAAAAATTGTACATTATTCAAATATTAGACTGTAACCAGCAACTACACCCAAACAATTTTCAAATTTCGATCGCCAATTTCAAGATCCCGGTTTGACCACCTCTTTAAATTTATAATATCGGAAAATCCTTATTGCACGTGACGATCATTTGAGGAACCACTGTTCCAAATTTCAAGTCCGCATGTTTTGTAGTTTTTTTCGATGTAGTAATCGATGAGCGAGTGAGTTATGATTTATGAGTGGTATTTGGCATTATTTACATTGATAAATCCTATTATCAAATGTTAAATACAGTATTTTGAATTTAGAAATTTAAGCATTGTAACTATTGCGTGGTGCAAGTTTATAGTGCCTATGCAATTTAATAATACCAATATTTTACATTTTTAAATATTACATTAGCAAAACAGTTCAATATTAAATAATTATAAATGGTGTACCTAATATATTAGTCATTAAAATTGATCATTAAACCAAATTTGTAAACTTGTAATAACTTATAATAATTTAATGTTTAATTACTTTTATATAGCCAATTATTTCATTGGTAAGATCACACATTTGTTTATTGTTATCGTATTAATTAATTTAGTACTTTCATGACTATAATATTACCATAATGTCTATACTTAACTGTTAAGCACTTAGATGTATCTATGTAACTATGTAAGTACAGAAAGTTCAGTAGGTCACTCTGTCCAACATATTAGAGAATGAGATGAAACATTTTTTAGTTTGCTCTTATATTTCTAATAAATTTACCATAATATATGAGTAAATACGTTATGTATATACTAGCAAAGTACCTCAGTTTTTCAAATGCGTATTCAAAACGATCCAAAACCGAATATTTTAATCATTTTTTTCCAATTTATGGCACTTTTTTGCACTTTTATACATAAACATTTCTAAATAAACCAATAAGTGATTTCCGATTATCGATTGGCCGATACTGTTTGAAAAGAAATTTTTGTGTATTTATTACTCCAACAACCACTACAATTATAGTATCTAGTAAAATAGTAATATTATAATAAATTGGTAGGTAAATAAAAATAAAAAATATTTTACGACTTGAATTTTTATAATATAATATAATATAGGTATGTTTAATTATGTTTTTTATATAAATATGACAACTTTAAATTTAAAATAATTATTAAAAAAACTTTAAGAAAACAAAATAGTACATTTTGCCTGTTTGAACGAACGGTCCCAAGTCTTTAAAACTGAAGAGAATAATGTGTTTTTTGGGGGTACTTCTGAAATCATCAACATGTTCAAACTCGGGATACAGTTTACCACAATAAATACGTTTCAGACTCAGTTTACCTATAGCCCCGTAATGTTTGTATCACATCATCATCTTGCGTCCTGCATATTATATATTATAAATATTATATAGGTGGATGCATGCAATAAAACTGGTTACTTAAAAGTTCAAATGAAACGTCCTGCGTCATTAGTAAGAAGTTCTAAAAAAAAATCAGTTAGTTAAGTCATTGGTTGTAAGCTTTTGTTAACAAACTCACTGATGCGGCACCTCCACTTCTTAAGATTACATTTCCTCTATCAATAAAACGGAATATTTTGTGGGAGTTTCATTTAACTAAATCTGGTATCGCTACAAGAAAGCACATTTTGCGATGGCAGGTAACACAAGACTTTTACACATTAATCCTGAAAAACATGTAAATGATCGGGTCGATATACCTACCAATCTATGTTTATACTAAAACGAAATATTTCCATAAATTATTCCAAAACGTACTAATCATATATTTATGTTGATATATTTATAGTTCAACCAAGTAAGTCAACTAAATATGTAATTGTACACATTTTATATTATATTCAATTTATATGCAAACTGTAAATAGAAACCTCTATAGTCTATATATATATATATATACCTAAACCTAACCTTCATATTGGTGATATACCAATCGATGTATATGAATTCAATGCAGGTCAAGTATAATTAATATAAATATTATATTTTATAATCATTAAAGCGATTTTGGAAACGATAATGAAACACATTACTCGACTATTTGAAGTTTTATTACTACTACTAAAGTCACTGTTATTATCACTCATATTGGCTATAATATTGTAGCCGTATTGTTCCAACTTTTTTCATAATAATTTGAGGGCCATAAAAATATTGTTAGGTTAGGTACAAAGAAGCCGCGCGATGATCAATTTTGAATATAACTAACTATTTTTCGACAAAAAATTTACTAGGTGTAGGTAACTGAAAATCTAATAACCGTGGTTGTTAGACCTTGAATTTTCACCAATCGTTTTATATAGTAGTGATTAGCAATAGTTAGATCAATAAAGAGTAATGATCACCACTGTATGGGTCGGTGGTTTTCAAATATGTATTAAACACTGACCTCTTTTTTTGCACTAAATAATTTGATGAACAGAATTGTTTTGAATTATAATTATATACATTTAATTAAAAAAGTGTGCTTGATGGGCTCACTGCTATGCATTCAGACTGAAAGAGGATGATTTCAAAGGGTGGGTTAAACGGTTTGAACTTTATATTCAGCTCAATGAAGTATAAACGAACATGAAAAAAAAATAAATATTTTTAACCATGATTTGGTAATGAAGGTAATTGATATTAAAATATTGATATTCGAATACATGAACCCTAAGCCAATGTGGTCGTGGAACGTCCAAATGCCATTAAAATTTAGGTACCTAACATATATAAAATGTTAAACATTAAATATTTTAGTTAAAAATGAACATTAAATTGAAAAAACTGTATTATATAAGTTCTAATAACATTAGAATACATTTTTGCTGTACTATTATAATAGCGATTAATTGTGTGAATGTCAGTATTAAATTTGTATAACATAATTATTTTTAAATAGAACCAATAATAAAAGGTAAGTACCTATACTATTATTAACCTTCTATTTATAATATTACTTATTAAGAATTAACTTGCAGTGTTATACATATGTGGGATGCCGGATGACACACAAAAATGTTATGTAAATAGGACATTTTGATGTACATAAATGTACTCAATTCAGTGTAGGAAAAGTGTCTTTTAAAAATGAATTCGTTCCTGATCCTCGTTCCTGTTGTAATAAAAGGAACTCATTCCCGTTCTTTTACATTTTTTTTTGCGATCTGAGCGCTTGTCAATATGGTGTTTTTTGCGGACAAATTTTAAACCAGAAATAATTGGCTAATTATCATATTCATTACCTCTTCTGATACGTAATTGAACCACTTATCACCCATGTGTATTGCGCCAATGGTGTGCTGTGTGTTCAGTCACAGACACATTGTCATTCCAGTTCTATGTTACATTTATATTACCTATTCTTATATTCATGTAACAGTATTTATATAAATGATAAACATGAAGTCATGTTATTTATCAATGTTACTGGCAATATGTGTAATTCAATCATTACATACAATTAAATCTTTTAAAAGATAACAGATGATCGTTCTATCGACTGGGAACCAAGAATGGTAGCTCACAAAGTATATGCAAGCTCACAGTTCACTGTTTGTCAAAAAAAAAAAAAAATATTGCATTTATATGAGGTACCAACTGAAGAGCTAGCTATTGCGATCTGTTGCTAGTCAGCGATCAACAGGCAGTCGTCAGGGGTTTCCAAAATAGTAAATACACACGTAAAACATTCTGCCAAAGTAAAAAATGTTTGTGTGTTAAAAACAAAGCATTGTGTAACTCTCGTTGTCATTCTAGCTTAACAACATGTTGTAATAAATAGTACATATCATAATTTAAAATGTTATCATGTTAATATAGTATACTAACATAAAATTAATGTAAACTATTTTAATACTTTGCCTAAATTTGTTTATGTACTTGCTCTATAAAATGTCTAGAAAATATATTTAATGGCGAGGCATTTTATGCTAAAATTTTTTTTTTTAATAATTTGCCTAAGATAAACAGGTATTTTTTAAAATCCTAGGCATTATATGTACCTAATGACTGAACTACACATATTACCGGTAACATTTATATTAAATAGGTAGGTATCTAGATTGTTAGGAACTCATAAGTCTACTCAAGCGTCAATGTCAACAAAAAATTGTATAGAACTCAATAAAATCACTATAACCAGGGACGGCTCAGAGATATTTTATAATATTCTAACATTGTAACTAAAAAATGTAGTTTGTCCTCAAATATTGTCACTATAATATTTTAAGCATCTTAAATTTAAATTTTACATCCATGCATACAACACAAAATATATTATGAACTAGTAAGCAGTGCGTTAATTGTATTTATGTATATATGTAAATATTAAATTTGTAAAATACCCATTATTTTTTTTTAAACAGGAAAAAATAATGTAACGTCAGGTGAACGAGGTAAGTATATTATTAATTTATTTATTTAATAACGTAAACGTTACGACTTTTATACAACTCCATGCATACAACACAAAATATATTATGAACTAGTAAGCAGTGCGTTAATTGTATTTATGTAAATATGTAAATATTAAATTTGTAAAATACCCATTATTTTTTTTTAAACAGGAAAAAATAATTTAACGTCAGGTGAACGAGGTAAGTATATTATTAATTTATTTATTTAATAACGTAAACGTTACGACTTTTATACAACTCCATGCACACAACACAAAATATATTATGAACTAGTAAGCAGTGCGTTAATTTATTGTATTTATGTAAATATGTAAATATTAAATTTGTAAAATACCCATTATTTTTTTTTAAACAGGAAAAAATAATGTAACGTCAGATGAACAAGGTTAGAATATTATTAATTTATTTATTTAATAACGTAAACGTTACGACTTTTATACAACTCGATAAAACAGTTTGTGCTGTGCAGTCATACGACTATGTTGTGCAGTGCATAATTTATATTATTACCTATCAGTGATATCGTATTATGCCTACTATTTTATAAATTATCTTTTTTATCATTATTTTATGTCTTCAACAATGCAAGATCAACTAGATTCTATATTAAAATCTTTAAATGAGGTAAAGTCTACACAAAATAAAATGATCACTTCAATGAATGAACAAAATAAAACTTTAAAAAGTTTTAATAAACGATTTGATGACCTAACTATACTGAAATAAATAAACTAGCTACTGAAAATTCATTTTTAAAAACTAAAATTTCTGAACCTGAGAACAAATTAATAGATATCGAAAAAACTACTTTACCCACTCAATTTGATGAATTAAATATATTAAATGAATTAACTGATAGACAATCAAGAGCTCAAAATATAATCTTGTTTAACTTACCAGAAAATTTAAATAACACACAAAATCCTATATCCGATGGTGACAGTTTGAAACTTATATTCAAAGAAATGAAGGTAGACTATAGT
>NC_042494.1:169460968-169473917 GCF_005508785.2 Acyrthosiphon pisum | reverse complement strand
GTACACTATATATTAATATTGTAAATGGATTTATTCCGTAAAAAAATAAATAAACATAAAAAAATAAAATAAAATATTTATAGCCAGAGACGGCTCAGACATATTTTTAAGATGATATATATTATATATATATAGATTATATAGTATAAATTAAAAAATGTTTTGTTAAACAATGTGTTTAAAATGTTCAAAATATACTATTAAAAAAAACCATTGAGGTTTATGGTATTGTGGGACCTCATACCTGTTGTTTATTTAAAAAATAATCCGCCCTTCCTCCCAAAACAAAATCATAACTAAGACACTGTATACCAATTATAGATCTATACCAAAACAAACTATTTCCATAAATTATTTCAAAACGTACTAATCATATATTTATCTTTATAAATGTTGACATTGAAGATGAATGTAAGTCCACTAATTACGCACATTTATATTATATTCATAGGTACTAATGATACTAAACAGACCCCTTCATATTTCAAAAAGGTTAATTTAAGTTATAAAATATATTATTGTTGAATATCCTTTACTAGCATATCCTTTACTATAGTGTATTTACACCGTGGTCCGTGGATCTTAATCACTTTTACATCCGTCTTTATTGTTAAAAATCAAAGTAAACTAAAGATAATATTTCGTATTTCAATCAAGTTCTAAATACAAAACGCACATAAAGAACTATTTTTGGCAATTTAAGTTTTACTGTGTACAAATAAATGTTTGTTGAAAATTTTATAAATTCAATTAGTTTAAAATTAGTATTTTATTGGGTATGGAAATGAACCTATAAACAATATTAGTTTAGAACCTATTCTAAAAGCTTATAACTCATAACACTAATCAATTACTTACGTGTATATATTTGTAGCTGTTCAAAGTGAGCTTATAATTATCTATTTTTTACACTATTTTATCTAATTTATAATAAGGGTGCAAGGGGGTTCAACATTGAGTCCCTACCTGGTATTCTTAGTTGTTGAAAATATTACGTAATATATAAGGGTAAATGATGTTTATGATGTCATGATGTTAAATGTCAATGTTGTGTTAATGCAGTGGTTTCAAACCGGTCTTACTTACAATTTGCATGGAAAAAAAAAGAGATTTATTAGTTTTTTTTTTTTTTAATAACATAATACAAAAGAACATAATTATTAATATAATAATACAAACATAATACTTTGATAAAATGAAAGGCGCTCACATTTTTCCCTTAAGATGTACAGTTCAAATTGCTTAATATATTTATGTTAGGTGATACAGTGTTGATCGTTGGAAACTGGTGGGTAAGGGTGACATGAATCAAAAAAGGTTGAAAACCATTGTGTTCCACAGAAAATGTAAATAAGTGATTTGAAGCATGTTTATGAGTGCTGGAAGGAAAGGGACTAAACATGTGTAAGAATAAAACAAAGACAATTTATGAGACGGTGGTAATAATTGGGAACATGAAGTGTTTAAAATATATCGGAATCTCAGTGTCAGGGTTTTGGCTACCCCCTTTTAGCTTAAATCTGGACTCGATTTAGCCTTTCATCTAAAACCACCGTAGTTAGTCAGGTCCAAATTACACCTAAAATAAACATGTCCAATTTTTCCAAGAGTGAATAACAATAATAACACTGTCTGAATTGCACTAAATTAGAGATAAACCCGCCCTGTTAACATAGGGTGGCGTTGAAGCAGTCCCCGCGGCTCGTGGGTAAACATTGCTTTCATTAAAATGCTATTTGCACACTACGTGCCATGCTTGTCATGTCAACCATTGAACCACGTGTCTGTTAAACGCGATACTAGTTTGACCATCAATGACGTGAGGGGCACGTTGGAGTGTAGCAAAGGCCAATCGATAACGATATCGGGGGTATCTGCCTATTTTACTAAATAAGCGTTCGCCAAAGTACTTCTGCCCACTGACCGTATCCCACCCAAAATAACACATATTTTTTTGTTAGAGTTATCATTATTGTCCATATTTATTTGAGATGCAAAACGCACAGATCCCACCATATTACTAATTTGGTTCACGCTTACATGCTATAACTTCATTAAAATAATTCAACGTAGCACCACTGTGGAATTATGACCGCGTCAATTACTGTTATCAATACAGTATTAAACTAGTGTTAATGAATCTAAAGAGCAATCGTGACACCAAATAGCTGGCATTCACCTAATTTCGTGCATGTAGGTATGTTTATTCGTCTTATCCTACTGGTGACAACCTCGTGGATACTGGATAACTAGACACGTCAAGACGGCAAGCCTACACGGATGTATTGAAATGGATCCCCACCGTGGCGGGAGATCGAACCTGGAGATATCTCTCGTGATTGTCAGTGATACTCTCGAATAAACTACCGATAAGATTGGGGTTCGATTACCTCCTCAGCACAGTGTTAACATTCCTAAACAGGCGTAGGTGGATTTCCCAATGAGGTCCCAGTTTGGGGGAAATAAGGTTAAATTTAATACGTTTCTGAAATTATTTATTAAATTTACAATTTCTTTCATTACTTTTAGTGTGTACAGGTAAGTTACCAATTTTACATTTAAACTTAAAGCTTAAAAATTAAATAGTTTAAATTCAAGCTAATTGAATAGGTACACTTATTAGTTATTACGTTTGGTAAAGATGTATCTTAGACCAGTGGTTGTCAGGGAATCTTGAATTATATGTGAAAATAATACACACACACACATACACAAGGAAAATTTGGTGTTAAATTTAAATTGACTATTTTCAATTTTTGTGAGTGAAAAATGAACATTAAATTAAACCAACTTTACTATATAATTCCTAACACATCTATGCATTTTTATTGTTTAATTTATTATTCATTAATCACTATTATAATATCAATAAGTGTAAATGTCTGTATTAAATTTATAAAATATTATTTTTTTAATAGAACAAATAATAAAAACAATTGATAGCAAGTATATTATTATTAAATAGTCACAAATACCATTTTTAATAAAAATGTATGATGTTTGAAATATAGTGTTAACTTCCTTCTAGGGTAGGAAAGAAATAAACACAAAAAGAACAGCTACCAACAACCGTTTAATCGTAACAAGAACAACTTTATTAAAATATACTCGTAAATCACTAAAAGAAAGGCTCTGGTCAACATCGCAGAGACCGTGCAAAGACATCACTTGCCTTACTCGCCTTTAGGCAACAACTAACTACTATTATAGGCAGTGTTGGGTAAATTACTTTTAAAAAGTAATGGAATTACGTTACTCGTTACTTCATATATTTTTATTTAAATTACATTTGCGTTACCTAAAATTATTTTTATCACGTTACGTTACTTTGTCATAAATAAAGTAGTGCGTGGTAGTGCGTTACAAATAACGTTACTTTTTTTTTTAATCTCTGATAACAGTTATCATTTTTTTTGAACCACATTAACATCGTGGTAGCCGGTAGGTAGGTATATCAGTTTTAAATTCGTATCTATAGCCATATAGCCATAAAGGTTGATGGGTGGCTTACTCATAAGTCGTAAATCATAATTCGTTTTAATTAAATTTTATTTTTAAGCCGAACTCTTTTCTTTCTGATAATGAAAGTAATAACATTAATTCCTGGAATGTTTAATAATATTGTTAACTATTATCGGAATCAAAAGTAAATAAAATTGATTTTTAATTTTTCTGGAATATCTTATTAGCTTATTTTTGTACTACATTCAAAACTATTATTTTAATAAGTAACGTGGAAAAGAACGCATTAGTGCGTTACTTCATAGAAATTACTTTTAAAAAGTAATTGCGTTACAATTGCGTTACTGTAAGTAAAATGTAATGAAATTACTGCTGCGTTACTGAAAAAGAAATTGCGTTACAGTAATTTGTAATTTGAGTTACGTTACTGCCCAACACTGATTATAGGTACTCGCCCAGATAGCCACCACTAGAGACGGTAACCAGTCACACCATCTGGAGTAGTTAACAAGAGATACAATTAATATATTTAGTACCTATTCTATCATTAAAATCACATGTCCAACCTATCAATATTGTATTTCACTATTCACTTTCTAGTTATAAAAATTAAAATTACTTATTAGAACATACCTACCTAACTTGCATTGCTATACAGATGTGGGGTAACCACAAAATTGTCAAATAAATAGCCAATAGGGCATTTCGATGTAGATACGTTAAGACACTCGCTCATCATACTGTTTGGCGTGTGTTGTATGTTCAGTCACTGACACATACCATTTTTATGTTACATATTTTATTTTACCTATTATACTTATATTTATACTAGCTGATCCCGTGCACTTCGTTGCCCGTTAAATATACCAACTCTATATGACTCGAACTTTGTACAATTCGTTATTTAATATTCGGTGTATGGTGTTCAAAATGTATCTTAACTTTTCCGTTTCCCGGAATAAAAATTCTGATTCGCAGCAGTATATTATCAGGTAGGCAATCTACCTACGGTAGATCGCGGACCCCGTGCTGTTTGTACGTAGGTGTATGATTTAACTATAAAGTATCAAAGTTAAACCAAATTTGTCGTATTCCACCTATGATCGATTAATATAATCAATTAATACAAAATTCTAACCTAACATAACTACTAATATCAGATGATCCCGTGCACTTCGTTGCCCGTTAAATGTACCAACTCTATATGACTCGAACTTTGTACAATTCGTTATTTAATATTCGGTGTATGGTATTCAAAATGTATCTTTAACGCCTATTAATATAATCAATTAATACAAAATCCTAACCTAACATAACTACTAATATCAAATGAATAAAAAAAATCTTTTTTTAAACAGATAAATTTATAAAAATACAAACAGGTGAGTAAGTGGTGAGGTAATATGTCTGTAAACCGCTCAAAATGAATCAAAATATTTTGAAAATATTATGCTGTATATAAAAGGATAATATAAATATTCAGTGAAAATGTCATGTATCTAAGTTAATTTGTTTTTGAGTTACACCAAAAACCAAAATCGATTTGATCAAAACCCGATTTTGCGTAAAAATTACCTTATTCCTTAATTTTTGTTTTGTTTATCCCTGTGCTTTTGAAAACTATTCAGAATTTTCAATTTTGATATCCAGAATGCACCACCTAGATTCATTTTCCCATTGAACAAGATTCTATTGATGGAAGTCGAAGCAATTTTACTGCCCCAAACGGTAATGACAGAAACAAAAAAATAAAAATAATAAAATAATAAAAATAAAAAAGCACACACCATAAAATCAATACATTCATGACTCTGCTCATAATCTTAAATAGCTAAAGACAAGTATATAATATTATTAACGTAACAAATACTTACCATTTTCATTCAAATTAAAAATAATAAATAACTGAATAAAATAGTTATAACCAGGGATGGCCTTGGAAACGTATAAGATTTTAACATTTTATCTATCTTTATATCAGTGGTTTTCAACCTGTCTTTCGAAATCGAAAGATTTCGTCATTGAATAAAGTTGAATTGAATAATGTAAATTAATTGTTTGTTTTAAATTTGCGTATGGGAGCCGTATATTTGATTTCAAAATCAAAAGGAGCCGTGGACCCAAAAAGGTTGAAAACCACTGCTTTATATCATACATTTGATTTTCCACACATATTGTTGTCACACAAGCATTTTCAGTTTGAATGTTCTACTAAGAAATTATGAATAGGTATAGTTCAATTCTTTATTAGTTTTTAAATATTAGTAGATTCAGAATTTATATCTTCTAATATAACCCAAAATGTCAATACAACTATACTAATATGAAGTAGGTATATTAATTGAGTTTAATAAATATAAAATTGGAAAATTTTATTTTTGAACAGCAAAAAAAGATGAAAAGATAATTAATATAGAATATGGTAAGTATATTATTATAATACAAGCAGGAATACAACAGTTAATTTTATAGTTTCCGGCTAAAATATTGGTTATTTTTTATCATACTGATTTTAATATTTTGAGGGAAATTTATTTAGCGTTAGAGCGAAGAAATGTTTAGAAAAAATGGAAAATTGTGTTTTTTTTTGCTTGACAATGGAGAGCGGTGAAAAACAGTCTTTTTTTGGAAAAAATACTTATACCATTTACACAAACTACTCACTGATAACCTGGATAAAAAAAATCTGACACCGTCATTGAGCAATATATCAAATATTATTATCATAAACTAATGTGAAATACCTATACCTAAGTCATAAAATAACTAATGTAGTAATGTGTAATACATTATTGAAGAATAATACGAGTATAATGTATTTATTAGGTGAAAATAAATTCAAAAATGCCATTAAATCATATTATTTTTTCAGTAAGTATACCTACCTAACATTAATATAGATTTAATGTAACTTTAATTGATTAGGTACCTAATGCAAATTAATTATATTTCACTGATTAAACATCAACAGAACTCAGATCTTGTAAAAGATAAATAAAGTTTAAAAAAATGTATGGATATCGTTGGATACCTAAGTGTTTTTTGTTTCTGACTGACTTTTCTAAGATTTTCGTTGCTATGGCTTATGGCTACTTATTAACAAAAACATATTATTTATAATTCATTTATTTTACTTGTAGAGGAAAAATATCGAGTTGCGTTATATGTTTTATTTTGTCATATCTTTTCAATGGTTTTACTCCAAACCTTAGATCATATACTATGGATGGAGCCACAGCGTATTAAATCAATACAAAAAAACGTTGCTGATATAGCGACGAGTCACCGAATTAGGTGGTCGATATACGCATTTGCAACGCGACTTCTCGCTTATTTATCCACAGATACCTATTGTACCTATGGATAATTATGCGAGGGATTGTATTGCGTTTGCGAAAATCGATCACCTAATTCGGTGACTCGTCCTTATATAAGCAAAAAATTCATACGTTGAAGCTACATCCATATAGTATATTATCCAAGCATGCGGCGACGGTTGAGGCGGGCGATTATAATATTATATAATGCATTATCAAGTCAGGGTACCAAACTATAAATTTTTTTGGAATATCCAAAATACGCGATAATCGCGTGTTGAAGAAACACTCAACAGATGAAGATTACCGATTATCTTGTATCGTATATAATGTGTGTATTTGACATCTGTACAACTCATAGACAAAGAAAATAACAGTCTGTTGCACACCTTATTCTGTATTTTAATAATTGTGCTTACTTCGCGAGTTATTTTCCGGGACAAGGCTTAGAAAGTACCACAAGCTGTAAATTGTAATTTTTCATTTAAAACCTACCTTGTTTATTTCAAGGCTTAAAATATCTTATAGGTATCTACATTATATGATTTATCACTTTTATAATATACGAAATATAGATTATATTTATATAGATTAAATATAGATATAAAAAATATAAGCTTTAAGAATATTATACATAATATCTCGTTTCACTCAGAATATAATATTTTTATTAAATTTAATGACATTTTTTAATAATTAGATTAAAACCATTGGTAAATAATTAGGTACCTACATTTTATGCAAATACAATAAATTTTTAAGATTATTTTACATTTATATAGGTTATGATAGAAGAGGACGATTCTTATAATGTAGATAATGATTTGGCATCAATAATAATAAGTGATGAATTATAATTATTACCTATTTTATATGTTTGTTGACGTTATTTCATTCTGATATAAATTTAAAATAATAAGTTAGGTATTTCTAAGATTCAGCTTAAAATTTAATTTAAACTAAAAATTGAAACTAAGGTAATAAACTAATAAAGAAATTATAAACTTATATAATACGCAACTAAAAATAACTTAATAGTTAACAAAAATTTTGAATTTCAAATTCTAGTCGGTAATTTTGAAGATTACACCCCCCCGCCCCATGATTTTTTTTTGAGCTCCAAACAAGTCGATTTGGAGGTACCTATTTACTAACCAAAATTCACAGATAAAGGATGAATCATGGTACATAACTACAAAAGTATTCCCTTTTATGCATGTAAGTGTGTAAAAAGTCTAGAGAAAAAAATATATGCCCGACATAAATTAATCTTATAAGTGTACCGTGCAAGTATAACATTATTTTATGTCAAACAAACTATGTTCACCACCAAATTGTAAATCATACGATTGATATCATAGAATTATATTTGCATACCATCTGCACACCATGTACCACCTACCTAATATTATTATTCTACCAATTTAAGAAAAGAAATAATTTGTTAAATTTTAATATAATATAATATAATACCTAACCATATTTCTATTTCTATTAATCCTGAATAAATAATATTATTATTTTATATAAGTCTGTTTTTGAAATGTTTCATTAAATGTCCGTAAGATAATAATAAGTTTGTAAATTTTTCTTGCTATGGCGAGTTAGGCACACAGCCAGTTTTTAATTTTCACTTGGCAGAAAAAAAATATTTAAAATCATCTGAGTTAGTAATAGCTGAATATATTATATAAGTATATAACTATAATTACGTAGGTAACGCTAGGTATCTTATTAGTTATTTTTTTTGTAGGTGTCAACTGTAGCGATAAAAAAAGTAAATTCCTGAAATTATATTATAATGATATACTATTTAAAGTATTATAAAAATTAACATTAATTAACCTATACTTTCAACTACTACATTAATAACGTATTTTCTTTTGTAACAGCGATCATGGATAAGAAAAAATGGCCGAGTAATTTATTAGTAGATCATATTTCTAGTTTAAATTTTTAAAAAAGTTGGACCAGTACCTACTCTGATTTGCTGCGCAGTAGTTATCGATTATGTCGTTGTAATATGGATGTGTATAAGTTATACTTTAATTCAATGATAAATCATTGTATACGAAAACGATTCTGAGTGGACACGTTTGTAAGCTTATAGGTAAATAGCTGAAAAAGAGTCAAAATGGTTTAAAACATTTAAAATGTCATTTTAACATTTGGTAAAAATGTCAAGTGTCTTGGATTATTCGTTTTTGAATTACATGAAAATATCAAAAGTTGATAGATGACAATTAATTCATTAATTTACCAATGAAAATCTAATATCGTAAAATTTTAAATTCAAACGCTCATAAAAATTAAATTTTACTTTCCGGTAAGCTTCCTAACCTAACTACTACTCTATGGTATATACCTACTCACCTTTCGACTTACAGAAGGGTAATTATTATTATTATAAACTTGCGGTAGGTACTTAGTCAACTTTTCCTACTCTCACTCATCATAGTACCAAAATATTTTAATTTAAACAATTCTCTGTTATAGAATTTAAAAAAGAATACTACAAAGATCAGATAAAAATCATACAAAACCAAACGCGTACGTATTTTGTGCAAAATAATTAATAATGAAATTATTAATGATTAATTATTTAATATGATATGAATTTACGACCTAAAACTGGTATTGCACAAATGTTTCCGTCATCCCGCTGTTCTATGTTTTTCCAATTATATTAATGAACATGGTTGGGATTTTATAGCATTTGTATATTTCTTATGAGATGCTTAAAATCCAGCAGAGTAAGCTAAAAATGTGTTTCATGATACAGAGAACTCAAATTAAAAATTTTCTCTTGCTTTTTATGGATTTTTTGAGACTTTTTTGGATTTTTACCTGTTTTTGAATCAAATTCTATCATATTTTATAAAATTAATATTTTAGTAAACGTGTTTTTAGATTTTTGTCAATCGAATTATTACGGTAATTTCGTATTAGGTATTTGGTTCTAATTTTTGTTATCTGCTCATTTTGTTGGTTTTTTTTTTGTTGATTTCTTCTACTTATTATTAATCGCTGATTATCAACGAACGAGCGTTGAATGCGTTGTATAGTCAATTAATTTGGATTCTGATTAGAGTGACTAAATTATTTCAACTACCTATAATAATTTGTAAGTGATTAAAAAATTATTAATTAATAAATTTCCTTTTTTTTTTGCATATTTTGTTGTTTTTATTGCATATTTTTAGCGCATATTTAGCGATATTTAAGGTAATATTATAGCACATATTTATGCAATTTTAAGTGCTATAATATCCCAACCTGTTAATAAATGTATGATTTTCCCATTTTTGAACCCCGATGTATAAACTAGATTAAATTTGATACCAGAAACCACCTTCATAATGTTGAATACTGTAGTAAAAAATTCCTGCTCTAAAAAGTCAGTGGTATGATGCATGCTTCAATGCTTGTACTTTATACTTAGGAGTGCTGAGGACCGTGTCAATTATTATCATATTATTAATATTTTTTTATTATTATAGATAATACGCGTATCATATTATTATATTCATATCTATATATATAAAACTGAAATCAAGCAAAAGAGAAAATCTTTGTTACGGTTTGGCTTCGAAACTTCTTATCCAATTGTCATGCAGTTTTTTTAAATGAAAGAGGACATCACAGAGAAGGTTTACAAGAAAGAATATTTTAAAATAATCAACCGGAAAGTAGGAAATCTGGATTTTAAGAATACAGCAGTTGCGCCATCTGTCCAAAAAAAAAATAAACTAAATAGTTGATAGTTATTATTAAAATAATAATAAATTGGTTGCTATTGGTTAATCGGGCATGTTTGTTGATTTGTATTATTATTTTTTATTTTTTTATTATGATTTTTTTTTTATTGGTCACATTATGCCTAAGAAAAGGAAATCAAACCTTGGCCGCTCAACAAATAGTGCCAAAAGGATGATCTTATTATCTAGGAACGGATAAAAAAAAAAGATTAGGATTTTGTATTAATCGATTATACCTATTAATCGACCATAGGTGGAATACGACAAACTTGGTATAACTTTGATACTTTATAGTTGAATCATACACTTGCGTTCCAACAGCACGGGGTCCGTGATTTACCGCAGGTAGATTGCCTACCTGATAATATATAAATGCTGCGAATCATAATTTTTATTCCGGGCAACGGTAAAGTTAAGATAAATTTTGAACACCATACACTGAATATTAAATAACGATTTGAACAAAGTTCGAGTCATATAGAGTTGGTACATTTAACGGGCGACGAAGTGCACGGGATCAGCTAGTACTTTATAATTGCTACTAACTGTTGAGTCTTTAAACTAAACTAAAATCATTATTCTTCGTTTAAATATATAATTTTGTCCAAATTTGAACTTAAAATCTCTAAAACAAAAAGAACTGTGAATATATGCAATACTTGAATAATATGATTTTGTTTAGGTTTTCATCGGAGAAATACTTGAGGGGAATTATTGTTGTTAACTTGTCTAGTTTTTTGGATTTTTATGGAACGGCTAGAAAAATCATAATGTTCCATATTGGTTATTGGAATGTTAAATTGTAGTGTCATCTTCTAACAATATTGATAATCATAAACCAAAATATGTACAGTCGAGACATTATGGTAACCATACGCCATTATTGCTACCATTTTAATAATAATATATATTTTATATATTCATCGTTCGTGAAAACGTACTAATTTGTACTCTACTATACCGGCAGAATCTGTATAAACGTAAATTGGTATATCTTTCGTTGTGTTTAATTAGTTTTATATTTTAAAAGTGGTTATTAACAATACATTTTTTAAATGTCGAAAGTTCAAAAAAATTTCAAACAAGATTCAAGTTTGATTTCAGAAGATTTGTTAAAATTTAATTTTGACCTATCTGTAACGAAATGTTAAAGTTTAATAAACTGGCTAAGTGGAGCTACTAGGTACGTAATATCCAAAAATTATGTGTTTATGGCGTTTAGGGTTTAGGGCTTCCTTATAATATACCTATGGTATCCTCTTTACACCTATATCATGGGGCAAAAGGTAACTTTAAAAATATTGCGCCATGCACAATGATGTGTATACAATTTTCCAAGACTATAGTTTATTACTCTGTTTTCTTCGCATATAAATAATTTATTTGTTCTTGTGCACAACTAAGCGTCCAGTTATCTTTTAGAAAAGAACCGACAATATTCTTAGAATGACGTGGCGAATGGGGTAATCGAGAGGCGGCACCCCTGACTTTTCAAGGGGTGGTGATGGGGTCGTGGCAAATAGTTGATAATTTTTGTATTAACTATAGTATTTACTAATAACTACAACAGGTAATTACAAATATATGATAGTGAATTCATCGGGTTATTGGTGCTACAGAGTGGATGAAATTTTAAACATTTTAAAAATATTAATATAATACATGCCTCTGAAAAATTGCAAGTTCACCACGGTCCATGGCACTGAGGCACTTGTTCATTGTAGCTTCGTACCAAGGCTGGGCAAGTTAATGATATTTTTAACTCGTTATAAGTTAAGTTATGTTTTTTTTTCAATTAGGTTAAAAGTTAAGTTGATTGATATTTTTAAAACATCAATGAAGTTAAATAAAGTTAACAAATAATGTTAACTTTGTACAATATTGTAGAGGTAACCAAACAATAATTACACACATGACACCTGAGTAATGACACTTTAGTACTTTATTACATAGAGAACCGAACAAAAGAGTAAATGTGCTTTTACAACATTTCTTAGCAACATAATTAATTAATATAATACAAAATATAACCTATAAGGCAGAACAGCCGGCCAAGCAGTGTAGCCAAACTGTTACATATCTCTGCCCTAAGATTTGTACCTAGTAATAACATAATCATAACACAGACATAATCAACATAATATAATTAATACAATAAAAAAAATAACATAATAATATTAATCATAATACACATTTAAAATCTTATAGATCTAACTTAATTACTTTTTTTATATTTCCCCTTAGTCCAGGTCGTCTCTCACATCTACCAATTTCATCACTCTTAGGAGTCTCAACTGAAGCTTCACCTAGTACTAAGTCCAACTTTTCTTTTACTATCTCCTTCTCTAATTCATCATCTAATTGTTTACTCACATCACTATTTTGTTCATTTTCATAATCTAAGTTCTCACT
>NC_042494.1:169458551-169459580 GCF_005508785.2 Acyrthosiphon pisum | reverse complement strand
CATAACTACGGTCCAGGCGCCCCACGACACCCACAGCAGAGACAAGCACAAGAGTAGTGAATACCATGACAAAATAGATAGGTATGATGACAACTTAATTTGTGCGCACAACCACCGCGCGTTCCCTGTCCACAGTGTAGTTCGCCATCTCTCGTTGGTTTTTGATAATATAGGTCTTATCACTATTTCGTTATCTATCTATTAAAATATTAAAATATTTTGAACATTTCTATTTAACAATATTCAACATCAACGTTTAATATTATGTAAATACTATTACAAAATAGCTATGAAATATTAAGTCGTACATAGTAATAAAATAAAACGACAGGTAAATACAATTTTGTTTACGTAATTATGTAGTATATATATTGTGTTAATTACAGAACTTAATAAGCTTCTTATTTTTACATGGTTTTTTAGTGTATAATAGAGCAGAATTTAAATTATTTAATCGTATAAATGTCCTTGTTCTTACTAAACACTCTATTACTTCTTTTGGTATATTTTGTGAGGATACTTTAGACCATAAAATGTCAGTTAAATATTTCATAACATTGGTTATTTTTGATATATTATTTTTGTGTAGTTTTTTAAACTCTATTTCCAATATTTTTACAGTTTCCATTAGTTGTTTAGATGGAATTTTAAGTCCACCTCTAGAAATATGTTCGATCCAAGAAGAGTCATCTCCATCTGTATTTATTAAATGTGGGTATTTATTACAAAATTTATTTGTGACATACCCAGCTACATATTTAGCAGCTTCGTACTCAAGTTGGTCAAATGAATCACTAGAATCAACCTGTGGTATAAAATTAAAATTTTTGTAAACTATTCACACAATATTTTAAGATTCTTACTTTAGTAAGGAAGCCCTTAGCTAATTCTCAAGGTTTTAATTTTTAATTTTTATACTTACAAACATTTAAAATTGTTTTAGTAGGTCAAGCCCTTCTGGTTGAACTAATGTTGTATCTTCTCCTAACTCCAATATGACATCATCAGATTTAGGAATGATTTCAGAGC
>NC_042494.1:169457105-169458451 GCF_005508785.2 Acyrthosiphon pisum | reverse complement strand
TACGGATGAAGAGCATACTGATAATTTAAAAGCAGTTTTTAGTAGGCTAAAAGAAGCAGGTTTTCGTGTGAACTTGAGTAAATGCAGTTTTTTTCAAGAAGAGATTCATTATTTAGGTCATATAATATGTGCTAAAGGTCTTAAGAGAGATAAATCTAAGATGGAGGCGATTAAGTTAGCCCCTAGACCACAAAATGTGCATGAAGTAAGAGCTTTGGCAGGCATGGTAAATTACTATGGTAAATTTATTAAAAACTTGTCAGGTTTAATGGAACCCATTTATCAATTATTAAAAAAAGGACAACAGTTTATTTGGTTTGATAAATGTGAGAAGGTTTTTTGTAAAGCGAAAGAGTTAATGTGTTCGGATGAAATTTTGGTGCATTATGACCCTTCGTTGGAACTAGTATTGAGTTGTGATGCTTTTCAAAAAGGCATAGGTGCAGTGTTATCTTGTATTTTACTTGGTGGCATAGAAAAACCTGTTACATACATATCAAGAGTTTTAAATGAAACGGAACAAAAGTACTCAGTTATTATCAAGGAGGCGTTGGCAATTTTTTGGGCGGTTCGAAAACTAAATCAGTATTTGCTAGGAAAAAAATTTGTTTTGAGGACAGATCATAAGCCTTTGTTGGCAATATTTGGAGAAAAGAAAGGTATACCAGTTATGGCAGCGGGCAAGTTACAACGTTGGGCTATGTTTTTAGCTGGTTTTGATTATAATATTGTTTATATTAAGGGAAGCGAAAATGGTGCGGCTGACGGATTATCTAGACGTCCTTTAGAAGTGAAAGAGGAGGACTTAGGTGAGGATTATTTGAAATTTGTCGAAAGGTCCTGTCCTATTGATGCTTGCATGATTAGAGTTGAAACAAAAAAAGATAGGATTCTAAGTGCAGTTTTATCAGTTATTAATGGCGATACAGTGTTAGAAGAAATGTCAGCAGAAATGAAAACTTTTATTAATAAAAAAGATGAGTTATACGTTGAAGAAGGAATTATTATGTGGGGTTATAGAGTTGTCATACCAAAAGTTTTACAGGAAGGATTACTTAATGAGTTACATGGTGCACACATGGGTGCAGCTAAAATGAAGAATCTAGCTAGAACTTATTTTTGGTGGCCAAATTTAGATAAAGATATTGAAAAGTTTGTTAGTAGTTGTATTTTATGTGTTGAGGCAAGATCGAACCCACCATTAGCCAAGTTAATTAAGTGGCCAGATAGTGTTGGTGTTTTCGACAGAGTGCACATTGATTTTTTGGGTCCAGTCTCTGGAAAAATGTTTTTTATTTTAACTGATGCTTTTTCTAAGTGACCTGAAATTTATGAAATGCCTAGGA
>NC_042494.1:169431801-169457005 GCF_005508785.2 Acyrthosiphon pisum | reverse complement strand
TCATCAACATTTTTAAAATAATTTCAAAGGTGTTATGTCAGTAAAAGAAATGGATACCATTCAGGCTTCATCTGGTGAAAATAATCTAAAGCAAGTTTTAAAATCAAATGAATGTGCACCAACACATTTTAGAAATGACTCTCACTCTTTAAGAATACTAGAGGATTTACAATCTCTACGCAAGTATGTTTACACTGATTTCACACTCATTTAAAATGAATAACAGTAAAACAATTTTGTTTTTAGAAATGAAGTTTTATGTGATATTAGATTTGAAACAGATGACGGTACTTTAGTATTAGGACATAAAAATGTTCTAATTGCCGCTAGTCCATATTTCCGAGCAATGTTCAGTAATTTTGATGAGAGCAATAAAGATCTTGTTAATATAAGAGAATTAGATTCCACCATCTTACAACAATTAATAGATTATATTTATACCGGAGAGATTATAGTCACAAAAGAAAATGTACAGGTATAATTAAATATTTGATTTTATATAGACTTTAAACAACATAATATTATTTTATGTGAATTTTTTTGTTTACTAAGGAGTTGTTTCCAGCGGCAAATGTATTACAGTTAGATTATGTAAAAGGTGTATGTGCTGAGTTTTTACAAAAACAACTGAATGCATCAAATTGTCTTGGTATCAGAGTGTTTGCTGAGTTACATCACTGTACGGAATTGTTATCAACTTCTGAAGCATTCATTAAAAAACAGTTTTTGTGGGATATAATTAACTTAATTCTCTATATATTTCAGTAATAAATTATAAATATAGTGACTATTATTTTCAGAGAATTGGTTAAAAGTGATGAGTTCCTATCTCTATCTTCTGAAGGTGTGGTTAAGATTATCTCCTGTAATGACCTTGCTGTTCCATCTGAAGAAAAAGTAAGCAAACAGCAATTATTAAAAATTGTATGAATAATAAACTTGGTTATGTTAGACACATAGCCATTATATATAATTATAATTTTATACTATTTGGTAGTTTGAAAGTAGTGTAACTGTTCTTGAATGGTCATAAAAAAAAAAAAAAATTTATCTTGTGATTTAATTAGATAAATCACAAATATGAATATTGTATAGGTAGTACTATATGCTATAGCTGTTAAAATATTCGGAATGTCTTTACCCACTTAAAAATATATTCTTTCACAATAATGTGAAAATAATAATTCTGACATAATGCTGTTATTGGAAATAAAACCAACATAAAACAAATATTTGGCAGTATAATATGCTATAATTATGAAATCAAGTAGGTACCATTATTGAACTTTTGTACCTTGCTAAATGCGCAGTTGGGCAGATAAACCGCAGATGCTGCAGTATACAGAATAAAGCAGCTCATTAACATCTGCCGCATACATTTTAAGCAGCCAATGATATTAATTCTATGATACACTGGCTATGTTACTATTCTTACTATGTGCTATAATAATTCGTAATTTTGACTATTTGTTGTAAACTGGGTATTATTATTCAATTATCTAAAGTTATAATTGGTTTAAATTCATTTAATCAGCTTGTATTCAATAATGAAGATTTCTTTGCTTGCTATAAAAAAAAGGGAATCCAATATCTTGAAGATGTTTTATGATTTGTACATTGTAAATTAATTTTAAATATTTGTTATTGTAGGTATTTGAATGCGTTATGAAATGGGTAAAACATGATTTGGATCACAGAAAAGATTTTTTACCAGAATTAATGGAACATGTACGTTTGCCATTATTAAGGCCTGATATTTTAAACAATGTAGTTGAAGAACCTCTTTTAAATAATAGTCTTAAATGTATGTTATTTTGATAAATATTCCATAATTATCAATATGTAATATATTTTATTAATTATTATTATAATGATTTAAGGTAACAATTATATAACTGAAACATTACGTTTTAATCTAAAAAAATCTGTTCAAAAGTTCACTATACCTAAAACAATAAGATGTAAACCTAGGCAGTTTGGTGGTTCTCAAAAAGTATGATTCTGTTTTAATTAGTTTATCTTAACAATTACATTGTCATTTTAATTATATCAGGTTATTTTAATGTTCAACCGGTCTGATACATCGCCAAAGTGTTTTACGGAATGGTATGACCCAGCAACCAAACTAAGACAGAATGCGCCAGGGATAAAAGGTTATCGTCAGACAGCTGGTCTAGGTGTAATTGGAGATCAATTTGTGTTTGCTGTGGGAGGTGTAAATCTATCAAGCTCTAAATCTGTTAGTATGCTTGATGTATCTTCACAATCACCTTCTTGGGTTCCAATGGTCGACATGTTAGTGAGTCGAAATCTGTTAGGAGTCGGAGTATTAGGCGATTCCATATATGCTGTAAGTTACATCAAATATTATTACTTATTTTATGTTATATATTTATATTATTTTGCAATTCTAGGTTGGTGGATGTGACGGCCCCACTGCATTAAATAGTGTTGAGGTATTTGATATTACAATTCAAAAATGGCGAATGGTGTCTAGTATTACAAATGCAAGAATTAATTTTGGTGTTGGTGTACTCAATAATCGATTATATGCGGTGATTAATTATATTATTTATTTATTTATTTTTAATTTGTAATACAATTCATTTAATTAAACTGTGTAGGTTGGAGGCGCTGATAATGAAAACAGATTGAAATCTGTGGAATGTTATGATCCCACACTTGACACATGGACATCAGTGGCAGAAATGTCTGTATGCCGTTATGGTGTTGGTGTAGGAGTTTTGGATGGTCTTATATATGCTATTGGTGGTTTTAATGTAGAGTATCTTAAAAGTGTTGAGGTGTACAGACCAAGTGATGGAGTATGGTCTTCTATTGCCGATATGAATTTGTGCCGATTGAGGCCTGGTAACTATAATGATTATATTATTTAGGATTAACTTTAAAAATTATATTGAATTTAAATTACATTATTAATAGGGGTTGTCACATTAGATGGTTTATTATATGTAATGGGCGGAGAAACTGACAAATCTATTATTGATACTGTAGAAATTTACAATCCAATCACTAATACTTGGACCATGGAGAAATTATCAAGAAGTGGAGTACAAATTTATGGTGGAGTAGTTATTGATAGACCACCACATTTTAAAATTAATTAGCATACAGAAAACAGATACATAATGGTTTCTTTGTGGTTTAGTTTTAAATTATAATATACACATAATAATGTATAAATTATGATGAAATGTACATTGTTCTATACTTTTTTTGTTTGCAAATGTTTGTTAAACATGTTTTTATTTAATTTGATTTGATTACCTTTTGACAAATTTATATAAAGACTATAAGACGTTGACGTGACTGGGTAGACGTTGATGAAACAGTTCATAGTTTAGTCGTTGATACCCGAATACAGTAGAGGCGAATAACCAGAGGTTGCTTAGTCCTCGTGCGAGGTGTTTATGTGCGTCACCACCATAGACCTATAAACTAATAATGGACAGCGCTTAGGGAGGAAACGGTATAGAGTAAGAAAAGAATGAGCGTACTAAAATGTTTATAGTTCTTTCCGCTGGCTCCTTCACTTTTTTTATGTTCTCTCTCTCAATGGCTATAATATGGCCTAGCATTGATGGTTGGGCGAAGGGGAATGTGCTGTCCATTAATCATTAGTTTATAGGTCTATGGTCACCTCAATATAAAATCCTTTATACAAAAAAGTAAAAAAACAATTCTTAGCGAAGGGTGAAGACGATCCTTTACAGCTATATTAATAAGTACCTGTATTATTGATGTTAAAGTAATTTATTTTACTTAGTATAATACAGAAGCTGAATTCATTTTAGGCATTTTAAAATGTCATTATTTGTATACTATGTAATAATATACATTAAGAGGACGCCACACCCCGCGTTGTCTCTGTCTTACAAGTGTGTATAACATAGCAAATCTAGTGAATCTTGTTGGGTTTTTTTTTATATTTTAATTTTAAAGCAAGTTATGAGTACCTATCTTATAATTGTAAAATATAAGCCTTTTAAAATATTCTTAACTTTTTTAATTACAAGTTTCTTACTTATATTTTTTGTTTGTAGATTATGAACAATTATTCCTAGGCTCCTAAATTTAAAAAAGTATTAAATAATTAAAAACGTATTAAATACAGGTAATATTAAATCATGATACCTATAATATTATGGGCCTTAATATTTAGGTATTTAAAAATAAGATAACATTTTAAATATTTTAAATAATATTATCTTTTATTATTGAAAAAAATATTTACATTTTTAATACTAAATAGAATAATTCAAAATATAGATAAGGTGACATGGTAGCTCTTTATTTTTAAAGTATTGAAAATTTGTTTGTTGTTGATTTATGACCATAATATGCATCAATATCCTATAAATCTTCAAATATACTAAATGTATTTTCTTCAACAGTATCTTGTTCGATGGGAGAGTGAATCAGTTGGTGCATTCGGAAGGTAATTTAAAAATTCCAATAGTTTTCAAAAGTGCTGGAAAAACAACACAAAAATTAAGGAAAAATTGGAATTTTTACACAAAATTGGTGTTTGGCAAAATTGATTTTGGTTTTTGGCTTAACTCTAAAACAAATTACTGTACCTAGATACATGATATTTTCACTAAAAATTTATATTAGCATGTGCTATACACCATAAAATATTCAAATATTAATTTTTTTTCTATATATAAATTTGTAGTGCCCATTATGCTCGTCTTTTATCTTTTAATTCTGTTGATCCATTATTATTTGTCCGCATAATTTTACTCTTAGCTACTTCAGGGATGAAAACTTAAAAACAGTTGAGTAAAAGTTTTTACGAACAATATACATAATGGGTCTCAGCTTAGACAACACCTTGTTATGCTGGCATTCACTTAAGACACTTATGAGGATATTTTAGGATACTTAAATTCATATTGATTCATATTATATTTATGTAAATTAAGCAAATATTTTTAAAGATCAAAAGTAGGTATAGGTAGGTTTAAATAAAAATATGTAAAATTAAATAAAAATATTAAAAAAATGTTTTTCTTCAGGTATCATATTATATTTTAATAAATAACTTGTACTCACAGGACAAGAACTTTAAATTTCGGATAATAATATTGTACAGCGTGTGAAAAACGACGAAAATCGCGGCCGCGTATATAAACCAACTCTTTTATCTATGATGTATAGTGTACATTTGCAATATTTTTTAATTTAATATAGGTAGGTATTAAATAACACATTTTCTAGCACTTCAACTAATTTCATCAAATACATAATCACTTTTTGTTTATTAAACATAGAAGATTGGTCGGACGTCGGGCATTGTATAATTATAAAAATAAAGATATTAACATTTCGGTGTTTTTTGTCAATGACGTAATTACGTCTTTCGGAAATGGTGTAGTCATGGCAGACTGACAAGGGATGTCGGTATGTGATCGCATTCTCGGCCCTAACTTAGCCGGGTCCTATGTACAATTTGAAAAATTATAATCAAAATAAACTTTTTATAAGAAATATTTTTCAGTACAGTGTGGGTCCGAAAAACGTTTCGTTGCGGATGAACGACGTTTTTCAAAACACTAATTATCGGTATATTATAAATTATTATAATTAATTCAATTAGGTATTAAATTAGTTATCAATTATATTGTTTATTTATATAAATTATGCTTTGTAGCTTGTTGTACAGTATGTCCCAGAAGTATCCCTTATAAGTATCTCCCTGGAAAATCATTATATTTAAGGGGTTATAAAGAAATATAAAATTTCTTCTTCAAAAATGTACCGAAAGGGTTATTTGATATCAAGTACGAGGAAGGACAGATTATTCCTAGTTGGTACGTACGTAGGTTAGTTAGGTAGGTACCTATGCTATGATACTATAAAATTTATTAATTTAATTTATATATTAGGTAGGTACTACCTATCATATATTATTTGCATATAATGCATTGTACCCATTCATAATAAAACGTAAGTAAGTATACGGAAGTCATATAAAATAAGTAGTACCTACATACAATTCTAACAAAAAATGCTAATCGATCAACCAATATCGATCTCAAACATGTGCATTGTGCATTTGTGCATATAAACATTGTCAATTACCTATATAAACAAAAAAATTCTTACAATTGTTAGTACATTAATGTACAATAAAAATTTATTATATTATAGAATACAAATTATTTGTATTATTAATACCTATTACCTACCTACTATAATTTTCTCGTCTCTGGACCAAAGTTATCATGCTACTGTTTTTCCTGGTCTACACGAACCAGTCGTGGGATCAGTAGTACTAGTACAAGTATATTGGCCGTTCCTTTGACTTGTGTCACATTTACCGACAATCATCGGGAACGGCATCGGTGACAAATAATTGCACAAGTACCGACGGCATGGCAAGTAACCACTAGTACCAAATATTGGCCAAGTACACCAGTCGTGGTAATGCGGCTTTAGATTAGTGACATTTGTACATGTATATATATATATATGGTTATTACTTATTAATAGTTTTTATAAATTTTGAATAATATCAGGGTACACGGGTACAGGTAATTATTGTGGTTTTTGGTAATAACATATTTAATAGTATTATGATGATATTGAATCATATGAAGCTGTGTTGGCGTAATGATGTATAGATATCATTACATTACTGTGTAAGATTTTAGTTTATTATTATAATGGTGTGTGAGCATATCATTACAGTATGCATAGGTAACATAACTACTTATTATTTTTAGAAATTTAATATAATACTTAGCTCTAACTTTGGCAATTTTTATTACATTTTAATTTTTTTTTTTTTAACTGTTAAAAAATACGATCAACAAAATGGCCATCTTGGAAATTTAAAAACTTATTTGCCTAAAATAAATTTTTGCATTTTTGAAATTATATTGTATTATTGTAAAATCAATACACTCTGCTCCACAAAAATTTGTCCAGTAGTTTTCAAAAGCGCTGTGAAAAACAAAAGAAAAATTAAGGGAAAACGTGAATTTTTACGCAAAATCTGTTTTCAAGAAAATTAATTTTGGTTTTTGGTGTAACTTTAAAAATAATGACCGTAAATACATGCAATTTTCACTGGTTGTTTATACTTCCATTTTCTATACATTATACAATTTTCAAAATATTTTGATTTGTTTTGAACTGTTTAGGAACGTTTTCAGTTTCCAATATTATTCGTTTTTTTTTCTATGAATGTCAATAAAACTTTATTTGATGAGTAAAAATACTTGAAAATTTAATACAAGGCTCCTACTATATTGTTACAATGATATTTGAAAAATATTAAAAATTCTTAGTCACAGTTTTTTTTTATTAGCATTTAAAGTTAAGTAGTTTATTCTGTTACCATTTTTTTTTTAATACCATACAATATAGTAAGGTATATAATATGTCTTATACCTATATACTGACATACCGTCTCCGCTCAGAATCGTTTTTCTTATAGAATGATATTATATCATTGAATTCAAATTTAATACCATCCATTATACAGTGACCCACTTGTAATCTACTGTACAGCAGAGCGACATTCGCTTACCCTCCTTTTTAGGAATAAATTAGTAAGTAGTATAGAAAACAAATTAAATGTACTTATCACTTATAGCCATATTATATATTAAAGGGTAGAGGCATTTATTATAATTCATTATACACAATATATTATTGACATAGCTTATAGTTGAATACCATCATATGCCACAATGCTGGCTCTGCATAACGGACAATTAGTATTAAAACTGATTGTCCTTAGTTTAGTAATACAAGTGTCGCAAAATGTATGGTTGCATGGTCTCAGAGCAACATTTATTTTCTTGTCAAAACAAATTACACAAACTTCTACAATTTACTAAAAAAAAAAATAAAAAAATATGTAATAATCATTTCAAGCCTTCAAGATATTAAAAATATTATTTCATACTTATGAATACATTTTCATGCTATGGAAATAAATCTAGTTTAACGTCCACGCGAAGTTTTCAATTTTTTCTTAACGAGTTAAATACGATGGTGCAAAAATTGATTTGTGGAAATCATTAGTTTTTAAATTTTAGCCTTACGAAGCTTACGATTTTCGGTGTTTATACCTATCACGCGCGTTACGCTATAGTTTATAGTGTATTTAAAAAAATTAAAAATTAATTTTTATAAACAATGGTAAACACACTTGTTAAAAATGATGGTTCAAAAATAAATTATCGAATATAAATTGTTTTTAAGTTATTGCCTTACGAAGTTCGCAATAATCAGTATTTTACCGCACCGTTAAAACTTTTCTGTTTTACCAAACACTTTTTTTCAATCTTTTTCGTTTTAACGTAGGTACCTACCTATGTAGTTAGGCATGCTGAGAACGTAGTTTCAAACCTTTCTGGGGTAGTCAGAATTTGGTGGCCAGTCTTATATTAAAGTTATAGCTAATTGAAATTTATGGTATTTTCACAAACACCCGGCGTGGACACGCGCTCGCTCGGCCAATTAAAATCGAAAGCATCCCTCATTCCCTCGACTTGAATTGTAATAGGTACAACAAGTTAAGAACGTGCAGAATGCAGATAATAATTTATAAGGCTAAAACGACCGACAGCCTGGGTTAAAAAATTGAAAATTGAAATTCAATTCAGTTTAATGAGGCCGTAACAGGCTAATGAGTATAATGAATGAGTACCTATAATATTCCTAACCTTGCCTGTTAAAGTAAAAGTAGTTTTATAGTGCATAATATTATTTATAGCACATTTATATTTGTTTTTCATCGTATTTTCACGTTCCCAGTCACATAATATCGATAATATTACGATCAGTCTTTAATCTTCATTGCCAAAAATAAGATGACATACTCATATGCGATATATAGCCATATAACTATATATTATTTTGTATATTATATTATGTATTATTAATATATTATGTACGCCGTGCCGCTCCTACCTTTACTTTCGCGGTTAGCGACAACGATTCCCTTAATTTTATGTTCGGAAGGGGGGGGGGTAAACCCACAATGTATCACCTCGTACAATTATGTCTAAGTAGATTAGGCGCAATAGCACAATATATAAATTTTACACAATAATAATAATAATAATAATAATAATAATAATAATAAATTATCAATGTAAAGCGCCGTGTGCAGTTCAGCACGCGCTACAACCCATAATAATAATAATAATTTGAACAGCAAATGTGTTAATAATTTTACAATATGAACTGATCAACACCTCGGCGCAGGTCACTGGTCAGCACGGTCCTCGCTGGAAATGCGACAGCGTCTTCCTCGTCAACAACCAAAATCGGCACCGCGGCGCAGTTGAACGATGGCCCAGCGTTGACACCTATAATAAATTCGGTGGTGGGCGGTGACACAAGTCGTCAAACTTCGACTAGGTATCTCAAAGTTTACCACGGTATAAACGTGCGCAAATAATATTTAGTGGTTTCAACGGTCAACCCGACTAAATATTAATAATAAATAAGCACAGGGTCAAATGACCACAGCCCAACAACACGACGCGAACCGGCGGTACCTAATATTTTATAGATTGAAGATAAAGAATGTTAAATGGCGAAGAACTTATAGTGACGGGGGATGGCAAAATACTTTTTTTTACTTTTAAAACCTTTTTATATCTTTTTAATTACTTAATTAATTAATACATATTTTTTACCTAATTTTAAATAAAATGTTTTCGATTCAATTTAAAAACAAATGCATATTTTTATCATATTAAGTACCCAATTTTTAGTGGCATATTTTGAGGACTTTTTGCGCATATAAATCCGGTCACTAAATGTATAATAGCTCTTAAATACTCATATTATGCATGTACATGAAGTTGGCCCCCCCACTTTGTCCGAATGCTTTCAAAATACCACCAATTATTTGCAATTATTTGGCGGCATTTTGAAAAAAATCGGACAAAGTTGGGGGCTGGCTAAAAAATTGAAAAATTCGTAAAAAATATAAAAAATGATTTGCAATTAGCAAAACTCGATTTGCAATTAGTTGCAATGAATTTGCAATTATTTAGCGGCATTCTGAAAAAAATCGGACAAAGTGGGGGGCTGGCTAAAAAAATTGAAAAATTCGTAAAAAATATAAAAAATGATTTGCAATTAGCAAAACTCGATTTGCAATTAGTTGCAATGAATTTTCAATTATTTGGCGGCATTTTGAAAAAAATTGGACCAAGTGGGGGGGCTGCATGAAGTTGGCCCCCCAACATTGAATTTGAGTTTACTCAAAGCTGGGTGATTTGCAATTAGCGAAACTGGATTTGCAATTATTTGCAATTAGTTTGAAATTATTTGGTGGTATTTTGAAATCATTCGGACAAAGTGGGGGGGGGGGGCAACTTCATGTATGTTTGTGCACCGGCGCTTTTGCTCCGCAGGGCGTCGCGTCGGGTGTCGAACATTCGCGACGGTGAACCCCGTCCTTCTCACCCACCCGTGATCGCGCTGCCAGCCGCGGGCTGCGATCGTCAACCAGTTCTCTCCGCACGTCCGTGCTTGGCCGGTCGAATGGTCATTTTTCGTACCCGCGCCGTCTTTGTCGTTGATGTTGTGTCCAGATCTGTCCGTTGACACACGCCGTTTTTATACGCGCGTTTTTCCGCTCGTTGTGTTTCATTCGTACTCGGCCGTTTTCGACTTCCACGTGTGTCAACGTGCCAGTCCGTTACTGACTTAGGTAACGTCGTTTCTAGGCTCATCCACCGTAGTGCGTGTTCGGACCCCCTTGTCGTCCATCACCGTACGCGTGAATAATCGGCGATCGCGTTCGTGCGTTATACCGTGTACGCTTATCGCGTCGTTAAGTGCGTCCCCTTTCGCTGATCCATCGTGGGTCGCGATCGGCCGAATTCGGGTTTTTCCCGTACTTTTCCACTGCACCCGGTGGTACGCCGTTACGCCGCGAGCGCCGCACCAGTCAGTGTGCCAATTCCGTCATCGCGGTGCGTTCGAACGTGCACCGTTCCCATCGGGTTGCTGTCCAGTGGTAACCAGTGTTGTCATCGTCGTGTCCAGGGGTCAGCTGTTATCAGTCCAGGCCATTGTCACCACCACCACCGGCAGATAAGATTTACTTTGTTATTGTTTACCTAGTATATATTTGTACATCGCCATTCCCCGTCAGTAGGTCATTGTACGGTATGATCATACCCCCCCGTTTATAACACTATTGTTTTGAATATTTTCTACCTTGTAACAATACAGTTGTCCAGTGCCACCAGTGCACACATTCAATTCGTGTTCGCTTATTTAATAGTATTGTAAGTTGTTAGGTTACCTTACTCTTCTTACACACACAAGTCACTTCAGCTGGCACATACCCGCCGCAAGTGTCGTACGGCCAGCTAACGACCAAAGGTTCAATAGCTCCGTGACGGTGCGCAAACATTTGGTAGCAGAGCGTGGTTAGGAACCTTATGGGGGGTCCCAGCCAAGCGGCGTGTTGAATTGTTAGCTTTTGTGTGACCTGTATAGTGTGCGTACTGTAACATAATCGCGTAAGATGGCCGAGACCAAGAAGGAGTTCATTGAGCGCGAGGAGCGCCGTCGCGCGATCGCAACCCTTAAGCGGGAATCCGCGATTGAGGGTATAAAGGCAGTCCATGCCATGATACCGCGCGCGAATTCCGATCCAGACTTCGTCGCCGAATTCGTTTTAAATGTCGACGGGTTAGATACTGTGTGGTCTCAGTATAAAGCGGAAGATAACACGTTATTAGAATGCCTTGTTAACGTAGGTAAAGCAAGTGAATATGCTCCCGGACAATCAGGTGAATTACGTATTATGATTAATTCCGCGAAGGCCACCACGAACGTCCTTCGTCCGGCTCGTACGGCGCCCACCCTGGGTCGAAACGTCGATAACTCATCATCCGTGTCCGACGCGTCATCCGGTCCAACGTTATCGCGACTTCCGGAAATCCCCCTACCAAAATTTGGAGGTGATTTTCATTTATGGCCGACCTTTTGTGACACATTCACCAAGCAAGTCGGCAGTCGCCAGAACCTGTCGAACGTCGATAAGTTGTATTATTTGACGGGTTGTTTGCATGGTGTAGCCTTGGACGCGATTCGCAGTATACCCGCGTCCGATGACAACTACCAACTGATATGGTCAACGTTGTCCGCGCGTTTTTACCGCCCACGCATGGTCGCTACTTCATTGCTAGAAAAAGTATTAAACGCGCCGTCGTCGTCGCAGGAGTCATTGCACGACTTATCCGTTTTTTTGTCTACATTCGACGAAAATATTTCTTTATTATCCGCGATGGACATTCCCGACCTCGGGTCGTTCATTTTGTTTACTTCGGCTTTCCGTGCGTTACCACTCGCTACTCGCAAATTATTTGAATCCACCATGAAAAATAACGACGTTTATCCATCAGTCGATAAACTACTGAAATTCGTGCGGGATCGTATTACTGTATTAGAAAATGTGGGCGAGCCCCGGAAGACTAGTGCCAAGCCGAAGCCGTTCAATTCGTGTTCGCTTATTTAATAGTATTGTAAGTTGTTAGGTTACCTTACTCTTCTTACACACACAATTCACTTCAGCTGGCACATACCCGCCGCAAGTGTCGTACGGCCAGCTAACGACCAAAGGTTCAATAGCTCCGTGACGGTGCGCAAACAATGTACATATATTATGCCACATTTTTCATCGGCTGAACTATTATATGAGCATTTGAGCAGCTTGCCCATGTTACCACTCGCTCGGACAAAAAAATCGAAAATATCCCTCGCCATGTTGTACAAAACCACCTTGGGTAGTTGGGTAGACCTCGGAATTAAAAAAAAGTGCAAAATAAAATTATAGTTTTTCTGGTTCGAACGCAGTTTTTTTTATAGGCTTATGTAGGTAATGTAGTAAACCGACGGAGTCACTTTACTATATTTTAAAGTGCCATAAGTACATATTATTAATTATTGTGCACATTAAATTATATAATTATATAAAATATATAATTTTTTGTGTAAAATAATGAACAAGTTCATTAAAACACCTTTTCGCCAAAAACAGCGCGACAAATCTATAAATCATAGAAATAATTGCCAAGTACCGCGCATGGTCAATTTGACAATAACAATATCTGTGTCGGCATCCTTTAATTATTATAGTCACCTACTAGAGTCTACCGTGTATGTTTTTATCCATATAGATTTTATATAAATACAGGATTAGATCCATTACACATTTAGAATTAGCTTAACTCTTACACTTGTAAGACTAAGTTGGTCGGAGAGCTCGCCCTTCATATCACCGCCAACCTAAGTCTATTTTTCCATTACTTTTTAACTAGTGTTAATAATTAATTTCTCGGGAAGATACTTTTCGGACTGTCCTCAAGTTTATATATTTAACTTAAAACATTATACTTTTAAACATAATAAAATACTTATAATTATTTACTGTGTTACTTGTTACCTACTCTGCAACCTCTCCTATGAAAAACCTATTTATCATCAACGTCGTCGAATTCAAAATTGTAAGAGTTTGTGAGGGTTAGTGACACGCTAACTATATTTAAAATAGAGTCAGAAATTTAAGTCAGAATTTGGCGATAGGATTTAGTTTCGAAATTATGGCCTTCACCATAAAAATGGAGTTCGAAATTTACGTATTCACGTATCACTCTAGTTCACTGGGCCTTTTACAAATAGCTATTAATGTTTTTCGGGCATACGGATGACCTATCAAGTAAACTTTACCTCGTTAGTTGAAGTTTAAGTAACACAATAAGACGTATTGTGGTTCCCTTCACCTACTGGCCCCAGTCGCCAGACTCGATGGCCAGTTAAAGTAACATTAGTATATTATATATTATATCTATAGGTATAGTGTCTCCTTCTACCTGCCGTCACCGGTCGTCAAACTCAAAGTGAGGCATTAAATTAGTGTTCCGCGCATGGGTATAAACGTAAAATCGCAAACTTTGGAAGTTTATAAGTTATAACTTAACTTCCGAAATAATGGTTTCCGCAAACATATTCGAAATAGGTAAGCGATGAAAAACACGTATTTATTTTTAAAAAAATTGGAAATTCGTGAGGGGCGTGGTAAAGTGAATTTTAGCCAATTGTGCTAATGCGTGAAAACGCAGAATACGAAACTTCTTTAGGCTATAGCTATAAAAATAGGTCTGGCTAAACAATACTGATTACACCATCGTTCTTAACTCGTTGAAGTACATAAGTTTAAAAAAAAAAACAATCAATATTCATATTAGGCGCGATAACGGTTAAACTATAGGTACAGCGTTGTTTGTAGGTATATGCGTAAAACACCGAAAATCGTGACCTTCGTAAGGTTATAATTTAAAAACTAATGATTTTTGCCCACTAATTTTTGCACCATCGTTCTTAACTAGTTATGTAATACATATAGCTACCTAGATTTCCGAAAAAAAAATTTGAAAAATTTCTGTCGGTGCTAAACTTGCCAATCTTTTAAAAATCTAATATGTCCACGGTGGAAAAAATGAAATCATCGGGTCTATTAAAAATCTAATTAATTCGAGTCTGGTGAAGAAAATAAAACTAACCTGTATTAGCGTCTTGCACTTTTTCATCTCGTTCGAATTCTTCCATCTCGTCGTTGGATATCGTGCTGGGTCCACCAGCCGGGACATTGGGAACAAAAATCCCAGGCGCAATCTGGATATCTCCCTGTAGTGCAGCCAGTGAAGGTCGGACAATACGAGGCGCGAACTGTATAACATTCTGTGGTGTAGGCTGAACGACAATCGGTGTAGCAGGCCGAGCCACGGATTGACGATGAGCCGGAACGTTAACAACACCTGATAAAAAAATATCAGGTATATGTATTAATATTGAATGAATAGAAAAATAGACAAGATTGCAGAAAAACAAAAATACTTACCATGAATGTCCTTCAAATGTCTATTGAGATTCGACTTGCAGTTAAATGTTAAAACGCATGCAGTGCAAGGAAAACGAAATATGGCATGGCGTTTTATGTGGATGATCAAATTATGTTTCGTGCTGAAAATCATATGGCACAGATCGCAAATAAACATATTATTAAGGTAAAAACGAATGCAAAGCAAAATATAATGATTACAAATTAAACTCTGATCGATAATAATAGTAAATCTGTTGAATGAATCATAAGGACTGTGAAAAAACGGAGAGAACAAAAGCAAGGTGTGTGTACAAGTAACCATAACACACTAACAGTCTGACTTTACTGCACTATACGGCGCCAGATGACGGAGCAAGTGTCCAGAAATCTCGAAATTTATTGGAGAGGGTAGAATTTCAAGCCATGGATGACCAAAATATGAATTGGGTATTTACAATGATAAATTTCTATATCACTAGATAATTCCAGTTATTTTGGGGATCACTGTTTTTCGATACAATTCCAGGTATCGGGTATGTGAGTATGTATATACCCGATGGATCCGACGGAACGGGTCGTCCCGACAACAATAGGAGATGTTTCCCGTATGCGGCATTTGTAAAACGCCTGGGTTACAATAGATTTCGACCCAATTGTTCGCGCCACTCTGTTTCGTTTTGGCAATTCATGTGATGTGTTGGCATGCATGCTCTGATAGGGCGCTCGTGTTTAATTATTATCATTCCAAATTCATATCAACAATTCAAAATGTTTTCTTTTGCAAAATAACGATATTCTAATAAGCAGGGGCGGACTTACCATTTTTCCGCCCCTAGGAATTACAACACTAGCGCTCCGTACATCCGCGTGCTCCCACGGGGGGGGGGGGGAGTAATGTTCCATGATATAAAACAAAACTATAAACATTTTATTTAGGTATTTTTATATTTATACATACCGACTAAACAAATAAATATTAATACAATTTTGCATAGGTACATATTATTATTTGTACATATTGTACACTTGTACAATAATTAAATCATTTTGCGCCTTGATTTATCTGTAGCAAAATTATCTATGATTTAGTGGTGAGCACTCTAGTCTCTATAATCGAAACCGATTAGCAGATTTCTGAGCAGTATGCAGTATGCACTATGCAGGAGACGGGCGACAGTGCCAGCGTCGCGCGTCGTCGCAATGTTTATTATTATTAATTACTTTATCAAGACATCTGATTTTCAGAATTAATTCCAGTATTCTAATTATTGTGGTGCCGGGTGCGTGGTTAGGTGGGTCATTCCAGTAAGCACTGTGCGAGCTGTACCCCACCTAGCTAGTAGAGCGGCTATATACAATGTACCCGGCGGCTCGAGGCAGTATATTTGACTACCTTGGCTGGCGTTTTGCGCGTGCGCCATTCACAATATAGTACGTGTTTACGACACACACCTGTATACCACCTCCCATGCATTAACATAGGCAACGTCGGCAACTGCCTCGTAGATTGTCAATGTCGCAGGATTAAACTCAAACGGCAAGGTTATTGTAGCTTATAAATTAAAACGTTACTGCGACGTGACTACGTGAGCCATTCTCCAGTTCCATGCAAGTTGTATACGAAAAAAAAATAATATAAAATATAAATGTAGGTTAGGTTGTTATGAAATTATAAAAAGCTAAAAAGTAAAAATTAACTAAAAAATTGCGCCCCAAAAAATATTGCGCCCTAGGCACGTGCCTTGGTGGCCTATAGGTAAATCCGCCCCTGATTGTATTAGTATTATTTATCAACACTGTGTGAATTATTTTTTTATTATAAATAGAGAAAATTGACAACAATAAACCAAACAAAATTTCTATACCTCATAGCGTTTTGAAATTTATGATAATTAAAAGCGCAAGTGCATACTTTATGTCTTTATCCTTCTTGGAAAAAGTGTTGAGTGCGCGTACACCAATATACTTCTAAAGATAATAGGTACCTACTATAATAGATAAATGTACATCGGTTGTACAGTGGGTTATGTCTAGCAAAAAATAGTTACTAACATACTGAGAAATTTAACCATATGCCACTACCTATGTACAATATTGAATATAATGATATTATTTTATATTAAATTCATATTTTATTAAAACTTACCAAGTATAAAATTCATCTCGATGCACAAGTGTAGCTGTAGAACGTGATGCCGACCATCATTCGAGGATTAATGAAATAAAAGGCTTTGTCCCCATAAGGTTTTTCGTTAAAAATCCTATGGTCGATGATTAACAATGGTGCGCGCTGAGGGAAATTAGACGGAACGCCTATTGTAGAATTTGGTGATTACGAAAGGACTTAGTTGTACCGTGTACGCAGTGCTGGATCTAGGAAATTTTACGCCCGGAGTAATAAAAAATGCAGCGCCCTTACTTAGGTGGATGTACCTACACAGGTACGGGATGCGCTGGGTGTCAACGCAAAACAAAATGTTTAAATACAAATCAAAAAGTATATTTTTATATTACAAATATTTTTATTGAAACCATAGTTTTCATATAAGTATACCGTGTTTCAGCGAAAACTGGTTACACTCTGTAACTCACTTATCCTACATTGCTCAGTACCATATACATATATTTTGGAATTCTATCTGCGGGAGATTGATGATCCCACGGTCTAGTTTCATGTCCCGCAAACAGAACTCAAAAATATGTGTAGGGTATACCGTACGGCGTACACACACGGTATAGTACAGAATATAATATGCCAATATTATACTTGAAATAATTAAATGCATATTCGAAAGTACCTATTTGAAAGAATTCTTTAATATAGAATACATTAACATTATAATTTTTACCAACAACATTTTTTGAATTATAATAATTATGTACAACTGAAAATGTCTGACAATAAAAACCGTCTACGGCCAGCTAATGAGTCTTAAAATCTTAGATAAATCTTAGGTATTCTAAATAATATCGTAACCACTTACACTTGGGCCACAATTAATATAGGTATAACAAATATTAGTTGCTTGTTTTTTTTAAATATTAATAAATAACTTTAAATTACAATGAAAGGTCATAAATTAAATTAAATAAATAAAACTAATTAGGTCCAGTAAGTTGTACTTATAAAGAGGCAGGGTGTACTGATAAAGTGTCAAGTTGTAGGGCCTGACAAAGTGTCGACATTGTGCTTAAGAAGTTTGGAATCTTCTTTTGTCTGTCTTTCCTTGCACCATTCGGATATAGCAAACTCATTTTCAGCTAGGTACAAACAAATAAACAATAATCATTTTAGTCAATCATTTTTTTTCTTATATTTTGTTATGTCAGGTTAAATTAGCTGTTTTTAAGGTTTTTTGTATCAATAAATTAAATAAAACAATGTACGAAGCCAGTATGGGCATTAACGAGCTAATAAGTTATTAGTTAAGTTTGAATTTAAGTTAATTTTAACTTATTAGTTTGCTGTTTTAATTAATTTAACTATAACTTAATCCATTTTTATCTAGTATGTTAACTTAAAATCAACTTAATATATTATTTTTAATATTCCCAATCAGTTGATTTTGAATTTTCAGAAATTTTTCTGAAAAATATTATTTATTTAATTTATAAGTTAGTAGAATATAGAAAATATTATCAGAAAAAAAGGTACATTTACAAAGAATTTCGTATATAATTTTTTTAATAAAAACCAATATCAGTAATATGTCATATTAATTAGGAAATAATAAATAATAATATAGGGGTAATTATATACCTAACACTAATTGTCCGTATAAAAAGACATAGTTCTCAAAGCTATGATTTATAATACCCATTTATTGGGTACTCATTAGTTATTACTTATTATTTATTGATTTATTTTGTAATAAAATAATTTCATTACAAAAATACCTACCTACCTATACGTATCATACATTTATACATTATTAGTTCATACCACGGTTATCGGATTCAAATAATGATTATAAACTCTTCTTTTTGACAATTATTTGTCTAACACAAATATTAAATATCCTTCAGATTTGCTAAATACACATAAAGAAACATATATTATAAGTATAATACTGCCATCCCTTCATCTGCACATATTGAGCGGCTTTTTAGTGCTAGAGGACAGTTACTAAACAGTAAACAAGAGAAGAGGGTCAAGGGAAGATCAAAATTTTGATGACACATTGCTATTAAAATTTAATAGATATTGTTGCGGAGTGGACTGCGTAAGTTTCCGTTGCTGGTTACTTCGGATATTCAGGTTTTCAAGCTTAATTAATTAAATCAATTATTCAGACGAAATTGAGCTATAAAATATAAAATTCGTTTATTTTCACTTTACTACAACGATACGGAGTCAACATGAACACGTTCGCTATTTATCGACGACTAACTATCTACAATATAATAAATACCGATCAAAGGTAAAACCGTCGGCCTCACTAGCCGATAACAATAATATCATTACGGTTTCTAGATACAGATATTTTCAATAAAAATATAGTGGTTCATTATAATTTTTAAATGATTGAGTAATTTATTTTTTGAGTTTTAATTGTTACAATACAGTACCTAAGCACATTTACGCTAAAATTTAAATTTAAATGAATCCAGAGTGAAATATAGATTTCTAAAATGATATGTAAAAATGATATGTTTCTTTATGCATATGTATATTAATATCCAAGTGATTAACACGTCTTATTATTTATTTTAATACCTTTTCAATGTATTTTTTTTTTGAATGAAGTTACCTTATTAATTGAAGTGAAGTTAAGTTTGTAACAGTTTGGCTACACTGCTTGGCCGGCTGTTCTGCCTTATAGGTTATATTTTGTATTATATTAATTAATTATGTTGCTAAGAAATGTTGTAAAAGCACATTTACTCTTTTGTTCGGTTCTCTATGTAATAAAGTACTAAAGTGTCATTACTCAGGTGTCATGTGTGTAATTATTGTTTGGTTACCTCTACAATATTGTACATTGGCGACGAAGGCAAAATGGTAGACTTTTTATTATAAAATACGTTAATAGTGGACATCGAAGTAATGGCTCCAGACAAGTTCCACTTGTTTGGTAGTATTGGTACTGTTTCGGAGTTTGAAGTGACGGATGATTGGAAATTGTACCAGGAAAGACTGGAACAATATTTCCTCGCTAATGCCATTGAAGAAGGAAGGAAGGTTCCTGTATTACTGTCAGTAGTTGGATTAAATACTTACAAGATAATTAAGGATTTGAGTGATCCGGTTTTACCTAAAGATAGACCGTATACAGAAATTTGTGATTTGTTAAATGGTCATTTTTCTCCAGCAGTTTCGGTATTTCGAAAACGGATAGAGTTTTATAATCTTCGACAAGGTGAAGTTGAAACTTGTGGAAATTGGTATGCAAAACTGAAAAATGCAGCCATCGAGTGTAAATTTGGTGCAAAACTAAATGATGTACTCAAGGATAAGTTTGTATCTGGATTAAGAGCAGGAAAAGTGTTGGACCGACTCTGTGAAGAGGATCCTGAAACAAAAACGTTAAAGACTATGGTCGAACTGGCGCTGAAGTATGAATCAACGGTTGTTAATTCAGTCAGGGACATTAACGTGGTGAATACTTACAAGGGCAAAAATTACAGACACTATGTAGACAAGAGGGCACCTAAGAACTATAAGAACATGGGCAATGAAAATGCGACAACAGTTACAACAGGAGCAGCGAAGCTGGGACCGTCTACTACAAGTAAAGCAGCCTGTTTTGCATGCGGTAAGAGCAACCATAAATTTTCTGAATGCAGGTACAAAGAGTTTATTTGCAATGTATGTAAGACCAAAGGTCATTTAGCAAAAGTGTGTAAGAGTAGGAAAAACAACTATAAGGTTAAGTCTAATAATTATGTTAACTCTGAGGAAACTCAGAAATTGGATAGCTTGGGTATGGATTTTATTAATATGTTTAGTTTAAATGAAGTTAATTTCTGTGAACCTTTTATAATTAAAATGTTAGTTAATGGGGTACAGTTAGAAATGGAACTAGACACTGGTGCAGGAGTGTCAGTTTTACCAGAAAATATTTTAAAAGGAAAATTAAGAATGTATGAGATTAAACCTACCTTTGTGAAACTCAAGGCTTATGATGGAGCAATAATTGAACCGATTGGTGAAGTGGAAATGTGTGTCGATTATAAATCAATAAAAAAAAAGTGTAAGTTTTTGGTTGTTTCAAGTGATAATAAACCGTTGGTTGGTCGAGATATCATGGCAGAGTTTGGTATTGGAGTTAACAACCTGATTAATGTTAACAGTAGGAAGTTAAATTTGGATAAGTTGTTACATGAATTTAAGGATATTTTTAGTGAAGAGATTGGTACTTACAATTTTGAAAAAATTAATTTGAAGCTTAAGCCAGATTCAAGTCCAGTATTTGTCAAACCAAGAATGGTTCCTTTTGCGTTTAAAGTTAAAGTAGAAGAGGAGTTAAGTAGATTAGAGAAGGAAGGTGTCATTACCTTAGTGGATAATAATGATTGGGGAACACCCTTGGTGCCTGTGCTAAAAAATAATGGAGAAATAAGAATTTGTGGTGATTATAAAACTACAGTGAATAAGTTTTTAGAGGATGTTAAGCACCCTCTGCCCAAGGTAGAAGAGTTATTTGTAGCTTTACAAGGTGGAAAAACTTTTTCAAAAATTGATTTTAGAAATGCATATAATCAATTGGTGTTAGATGAAGAGACAAGAAGACTTCTGGCTTGGAGCACACATAAAGGAATTTATTTGGTAAATAGGTTGCCATATGGAACCAAACCAGCATGTGCAGTTTTCCAGAAAATAGTTGAAAAAGTTTTGCTTGGTTTAAAGAACACAATGAATTTTTTGGATGATGTGATAGTAACTGGTGCTACGGATGAAGAGCATACTGATAATTTAAAAGCAGTTTTTAGTAGGCTAAAAGAAGCAGGTTTTCGTGTGAACTTGAGTAAATGCAGTTTTTTTCAAGAAGAGATTCATTACTTAGGTCATATAATATGTGCTAAAGGTCTTAAGAAAGATAAATCTAAGATGGAGGCGATTAGGTTAGCCCCTAGACCACAAAATGTGCATGAAGTAAGAGCTTTTGCAGGCATGGTAAATTACTATGGTAAATTTATTAAAAACTTGTCAGGTTTAATGGAACCCATTTATCAATTATTAAAAAAAGGACAACAGTTTATTTGGTCTGATAAATGTGAGAAGGTTTTTTGTAAAGCGAAAGAGTTAATGTGTTCGGATGACATTTTGGTGCATTATGACCCTTCTTTGGAACTAGTATTGAGTTGTGATGCTTCTCAAAAAGGCATAGGTGCAGTGTTATCTTGTATTTTACCTGGTGGCATAGAAAAACCTGTTACATACATATCAAGAGTTTTAAATGAAACGGAACAAAAGTACTCAGTTATTATCAAGGAGGCGTTGGTAATTTTTTGGGCGGTTCGAAAACTAAATCAGTATTTGCTAGGAAAAAAATTTGTTTTGAGGACAGATCATAAGCCTTTGTTGGCAATATTTGGAGAAAAGAAAGGTATACCAGTTATGGCAGCGGGCAAGTTACAACGTTGGGCTATGTTTTTAGCTGGTTTTGATTATAATATTGTTTATATTAAGGGAAGCGAAAATGGTGCGGCTGACGGATTATCTAGACGTCCTTTAGAAGTGAAAGAGGAGGACTTAGGTGAGGATTATTTGAAATTTGTCGAAAGGTCCTGTCCTATTGATGCTTGCATGATTAGAGTTGAAACAAAAAAAGATAGGATTCTAAGTGCAGTTTTATCAGTTATTAATGGCGATACAGTGTTAGAAGAAATGTCAGCAGAAATGAAAACTTTTATTAATAAAAAAGATGAGTTATACGTTGAAGAAGGAATTATTATGTGGGGTTATAGAGTTGTCATACCAAAAGTTTTACAGGAAGGATTACTTAATGAGTTACATGGTGCACACATGGGTGCAGCTAAAATGAAGAATCTAGCTAGAACTTATTTTTGGTGGCCAAATTTAGATAAAGATATTGAAAAGTTTGTTAGTAGTTGTATTTTATGTGTTGAGGCAAGACCGAACCCACCATTAGCCAAGTTAATTAAGTGGCCAGATAGTGTTGGTGTTTTCGACAGAGTGCACATTGATTTTTTGGGTCCAGTCTCTGGAAAAATGTTTTTTATTTTAACTGATGCTTTTTCTAAGTGGCCTGAAATTTATGAAATGCCTAGGACAGATTCGAAATTCATGATAGACAAACTCAAAGATATTTTTGCAAGGTATGGTTTGCCAAATAAGATTGTGTCTGATAATGGTCCACAGTTTTTTTTCGGCAGAATATAGAGAATTTTGTCATCGTAATGGTATTAGAGTGATAACTTCACCACCGTTTCATCCATCTACAAACGGGGCAGCCGAAAATGCTGTTAAAACTTTCAAAGCTTGTTTGTTGAAGTTTATTAAGGACAGTGGTAAAGGCATGTCAGTTAGTTCTGTGATTAGTAGGTATTTATTTAACTATAGGAACACACCGCATTGGGTAACTGGAGAATGCCCTTCAATGTTAATGTTTGGCAGAAAAGTGCGTACTAGGTTGGATTTATTAAGGGAGTTCGGAGGTAGAAAGGATGATCAGTTTAAAAATTTCAAAGGAAAAAGAGAAGTAGAATTTGAGGAAGGTGAAATGTGTTTTGCCAGAGATTACAAAAATCCTAATAAGAGATCTTGGAAAAAGGGAGTAGTTGAAGAGGTTCTTGGAAAAAGAATTTATTTAGTGAAGATACTAGAGAGTAATGTGGTATGGAAAAGACACTTAGATCAAATGATCAAGGCTGGTGACTTCTATAGGAACCCAAGTGAGAACTTAGATTATGAAAATGAACAAAATAGTGATGTGAGTAAACAATTAGATGATGAATTAGAGAAGGAGATAGTAAAAGAAAAGTTGGACTTAGTACTAGGTGAAGCTTCAGTTGAGACTCCTAAGAGTGATGAAATTGGTAGATGTGAGAGACGACCTGGACTAAGGGGAAATATAAAAAAAAGTAATTAAGTTAGATCTATAAGATTTTAAATGTGTATTATGATTAATATTATTATGTTATTTTTTTTTATTGTATTAATTATATTATGTTGATTATGTCTGTGTTATGATTATGTTATTACTAGGTACAAATCTTAGGGCAGAGATATGTAACAGTTTGGCTACACTGCTTGGCCGGCTGTTCTGCCTTATAGGTTATATTTTGTATTATATTAATTAATTATGTTGCTAAGAAATGTTGTAAAAGCACATTTACTCTTTTGTTCGGTTCTCTATGTAATAAAGTACTAAAGTGTCATTACTCAGGTGTCATGTGTGTAATTATTATTTGGTTACCTCTACAATATTGTATAGGTGGGAATTTAATACTCTTAATATTATTAGATATAACACTACCAACTTTAGAGAAAAAGCTATTAAACTCATGTGCAATGTTATCATTACCAGTTATTTTTTCGCCATCATTATTTAAAAGACAGCTAACAACTGTGTTCTTCCGCTTATTACAATATGAAACATCTTTGATTAGATTCCAAATTTTTTTTGAGTCTGATCCCGCAAGTATAATAAGTTTTTGATAGTACATGTTTCTGGCTAGCTTAATTGTACTATTTAGCATATTTCTATAATTAACAAATTTACGTTTAAGTAACGTATTAAATGGTTGTTTAAGTAATTTCGCATAGAGTTTTTCACGATTTCTAATTGACGTTATTAACCCTTTGGTAATCCATGGTTTTAATTTTTTATATTTAGATCTACTATGCTTAACGTTGGTTGAAGATAAATTAATAAAAGAATTTAGTACCTGATTAAATTTTTCAAGAAGCGTATCTATACAGCTATAGTTATATAGCCAATCCCAATTCTCGGTACTAATAAGCATATTAAGAAGATCAAAATTAATGAAGATTCGTTCAATATCATGAACGGTATTTTTAATTTCACTGAACTATAGCGTCTCGTTAATAATAATAGTGCAAAAGTGGTCAGTAATATTACATTTAAGAATATACGCATACAATCTACCGGAATCAAAGATATTATTGTCAGCTGTGGGTTTATATTGTTTTATAAAAATATGATCAATGCATGTTTTAGAATTTCCACTTACTCTAGTAAAATCATTTATTGTCGAAGTATAACCAAATTTGGCCCAAGTGTTTAAATATGAATTAGATTCATAAGATTGGAAAATAAATTGATATTAATGTCCCACAGATTATATGATTACTTTTAAAATCATTATCTGAAAGGTAGC